>NW_013788230.1:0-1213 GCF_000517525.1 Limulus polyphemus
TAATTAGTTCAACCACTCTCTTAACAGTTACCGGAACTTTGTTATTCCCAAACGTCATTTTATCAAAATCAATTCCAAACTTCCTTGGTAGTAGATAGTCCAATCCTAATATGCATTCGTCTTCCATATCAGCCAAGAATACTTTCTGTCTGTCCTTTATGCCCATGAGCTCAATAGTTACCCACACTGATCCCCACAGTCTTGTAGAATGTCCTGTCACACCATAAAGCTTCTGTATGGCTTCTGGCACTCCTTCATGATGCTTACAAGGGTTTGCTGAGACGCAGAGTCTATGACAAAGTTGCACCTTTGGCCATCCAGCTTTCCTGTCACATAGACACTGTGTGTGCTTGGCATTTTACACCTAGCTGTTGGGACTTTCACGATGGTGGTTGGTTAGTGTCCCTCAACACCAACCACTACTGGTCTCCTTGAGGCTGACTTGTTGGTAATATTCTTCCTATACTGGCTCCTCAAATGTCCGTGCTTTCCACAGTTCCTACAACCTTTCTGGATATCTGCCTTTCCTGCTGTGGCATCTCCCCTATGTTGAAGTTTCCAGCATTGAGCTCTCTTGTGCCCAGGTTTATTACAGTGCCAGCAAAGTCCCTCAAACCTCTCTGAAAGTCATCTGGATTCAAGGCCAGAAAAGGTCAGAGAGGTACCGAGGTTGGTACAGTGCAGGATGCAATGGCCAGAGCTCTCGAATTTGAATCCTACGTTAGGTCCAGCACAAGTGAAGCAAGCACACCCCTCTACCAAAGCTTGAAGGGACAACCACTAGAAATACTTGGACAGTTAACAGCAGCCGACAGACACAACTATAGAGCACTGGTAGAGGCTCTAGAACTCAGGTATGGAACCCAAAACCAGTCAGAAGTCTACAGGGCCAGGTTCAGGACGAGAGTCCGTGCTAAAGGGGAGAGCCTGCAAGAGCTGGCACAGGACTTGGAGAGCATGGCACACAAGGCCTACCCAACTGCACCACCCGATCTCCTCAAGTTGTTGCTGAGGGATCAGTTCGTAGATGCCTTGGACAGTCCACAACTTAAGATACGGCCAGATATACAGCTTTCTGCTCCTCTGTCCATCCATTCATCTCTGCCAGTAACTCAAACTGTGCTCTATATGCTTCCCACGGTGCCTTCCCATCGAATTCTTGTGGCTTCCTTCGTACTGGATCACTCCTATTACTGACATTCATATCTGGGAT
>NW_013788231.1:0-627 GCF_000517525.1 Limulus polyphemus
AAAAATTCGAATGGCCTAAAACTAAGTTAAACTGTAATTTAGATTTAGTATTTAAATAAATGCCGATATATATATATCCGATTTATGATAATTTGCCAATTAGATACACACAGTTTCTTTTTTAATACAAATATGTTGTAATATATAAACAACAATACAATTTACAATAACAATTATTACAAATAGTTATTACAAACAATGATTTATATACAAAACTTTTACAAACTTACAAGCAACATAAAGTCTTCTTTATAGTCTGGAACTTCCTTGATATCTTATCGAGGGTTCACGATGAGCGAGTTAATTTCGAGTTGACGTAGGTACAATTCATTTCATAGGGAGCTAGCTAGCTCTGTAGTTCTCGCTGATCACACGCCGATATTTTTCCTACGTATGACGTTAGGTAACGTTTTCGTAAAAGTACTAATGTCCAATGTAAATCCACTAACGTTGAATGATTTGCAATGTTCCAAATTTATAAAAGTTCCTGGTCAATGTATCGATTAATATACGTTAATCACGGTTATAGCTTACGAAATTTATAGCACATCAATTACAGCAACCCAATAATAGATACTCCTATTTGGCGCGGCGCGTTGGTTATATTTATAGGCGTGTGGAGAGTTT
>NW_013788232.1:0-626 GCF_000517525.1 Limulus polyphemus
TTACAACTCATTTGTCTTCAGTGGATTCTCATCGGACATCAGTATTTTTACGAAAACATTACATAACGTCACGGTGGAAAACCCGGTGTGTGTGGCTAATAAATAACGAAGGACAAAGCTAGGTAGCTTCCCGTTAAACGAATCGTACCTATATCCATTCGTAATTAACTCGCTCATCGTGAACCCTCGATAAGATATCGAAGAAGTTCCAGACTAAAAGGAAGATTTTATATTGCTTGTAATTTTGTGAAACTTTTGTTTATAAATCATTGTTTACAATAACTATTTGTGATAATTGTTATTGTAAATTGTATTGTTGTGTGTATATTAAAACGTATTTGTGTTAAAAAATAAAATTGTGTGTATCAATCTTGTTGGCAACTATCAAACTGACTATATATCGGCTTTAATTCAACTACTAAATCCAAAGCACAATTTAACTACTAAATTTAAAGTATTGTTACGTCTCCGTTCGTTAGTTAATTTTCCGTAAGTTCGTTCCGACGAAGCTTTACCGATAGAAGTCCTTTCTTAAATAAAACTGGTTTATTCTTTCTGAATATAACTTTGCGATACAGTTAATTTCAACAGTCGCGCTATAACAAACGCTATAATTCTCAATGAAC
>NW_013788233.1:0-650 GCF_000517525.1 Limulus polyphemus
TTCAACGATCAATCGGTACAAAACCGATTTTTTTAAAGTACAGAACATAGATAAGTTCTTAAATTAAGACGCATCACTCGTAATCCATTATTGGTGAAGAGAAATGTTACTTTTAAAAAATCAATCGATAGAAATTCTTATTATTAGGTCGTCAAGACATTAATGTCGCGTTTTGGAACGCTTTCATTAACCACCCCCAAAAAACGTACATCACGTATAATAGTTAGATAAACCCCCTAACGTCACGTTAATGTAGCCTGGATAATGTGTAAACTTGTAAAGTTTAGTATACTCTAATCCCTTATAGTGAAGGCACACGACGAGACACGCATTCGGCATGTAATGCTGTTTGAATACAAGAAGGGAAACAACGCTTCTGTAGCCACAAAGAATATCACAGAAGTTTATGGAAATGTTTTAAACGTTCGTAAGTGTTAACGATGGTTCAGCAAATTTCGTTCAGGTGATTTTAGCCTTAAAAATTGTGATGCCAGGGCCCGACATGCTGGAATTGATATTCATGCTCTAAAGACGCTTTTTGAGTATAACCCAAGGCAACACACTCGTGAAATGGCTCTGAAATTGCATGTCTCTCATGAAACAATACGTAAACATCCAAGGAATTTATGGGAAAACTCTATAAAGAAGGT
>NW_013788234.1:0-628 GCF_000517525.1 Limulus polyphemus
CGTATTGTTAGCCGACACTGGGCAGCTGTAGTACATAACTGAATAGAGTTGTTTAAACATTTGTTTAACAACAAGTAAAATACTCATAGAATGATAGGTTTATTTTTTGTGAGTGTAAAACACTTAAATACACCATTTCGATACCTCACTACTATAAAGGCTTGGTTTGATCTGATACTTCATTGGTGGTAGTGTCCAGGGTCACTGATGAGGAGTGGAATTCTCCGAAACTAGTCTGGCTTACAGACACACCACCCAATGAAAGAATAGACCATTCCAAGCTTTTACTTGTTGTTAAACAAATGTTTAAACAACTCTATTCAAATCAAATTACAGTAAACTTCTACCAATCTGCTATTAATTATTGTCATGGTTACCAGCCTCTACGACTACATTTGTTTAATTACTTTAATTATTTAATGACTTTAGTTAATTATCATATTAGTCACTAATTACTATTTGCGATTAGGTTTAACCCGATGTTTTTTTTCTGATAATTTGCTGCCCTTTTCACGGGAGATTTGATGAGGAATTCAAACCCGGGTCTCCCTTTTAGAAAGATGGGTTAGTTATCAGGTCGCTCTTCTCCCAGAGACAGTTTTGAACACCATTAAGCTTTTTTTTTCCC
>NW_013788235.1:0-626 GCF_000517525.1 Limulus polyphemus
TGCTGGCCTGGATGGGTCTTCCACAGGCATTGGGCTTCCTTGAGAATGTTGATTTATCCTACCCCAAATAATCTTTTCTGACATAGGGGTAATGAAGTTGACTTAAGTGCTGTGACATGCAAATCAACAGATGCAGCAACACTTACTGGAATTTGGCCTTTGTTGTTTCCAATTGTCATTTTATCGAAGTTAACTACACACTTCCTCGGTATTAAATAGTCCAATCCTAATATGCATTGGTCTTCAATGTCAGCCAAATATACTTTTTGTCTGTTCTTCATGCCCATGAGCTCAATAGTTACCCACACTGGTCCCCACAACCTTGCATAATGTCCTGTCACACCACAGAGCTTCTGTATGTCTTCTGGAACTCCTTTGTGATCCAGCACCTTGATACTCACAAGGGTTTGCTTAAATGCAGAATCTATGATAAAGTCGCACCTTTGGCCATCTAGCTTCCCTGTCACGTAGACACTATGTGTAGCTTGCCATTTTACACTTAGTTGTTGGGACTTTCACGATGGAGATTGGTGGGCGTCCCTCAACACCAACTGCTACTGGTTTCCCGAAGCTGACTTATTGGTGGTATTCTTCTTACACTGGCTCCTCATATGTCTTTGTTCTCC
>NW_013788236.1:0-624 GCF_000517525.1 Limulus polyphemus
CAAAGCCAGGTACTTTTACTAGTAACATATATATAATACAAACAGAAAAGTAAGTTGTTTCTGACCTAGTGTAAACAGTTCAAAATTATGGATGGCACCACACTGACAAATAAGCTGTGACAGGTCTCCATAACCAGAGTGACAAAAACCTGTACTTTGGCCACTGGCGGCAAAACGATCAAACAAGTTAATGGTTTGGTGAATTTGGAATCTTAAAACTAGGTTATTTTCTTTTCCAAATATTCCAATTTCTGATGAGGTATTATTTCAATAATATGTACAGTTTTGGTACTCTTACTATCAAGAAGACTAGCCTGCTGATTTATCAGTTCTTCTGAAAAATGAATAGGTTGTTAAATAACCCCTTACCCTAATTTTGATATGTTGTGATATAAATAAAATTGATGAAAAATTACACTTTACCAACTTCATCCAGCTCATATAAGTTGCTGTCAAGCAATTTTCTAATACAATAGTGTCTCAGTCACTACTACATCTGTCACTTTCTAGCTGACTCAAAGAACCTTGGTATTAGTGGAAAGATCTCGTTAGTACTGGATATATTGCATATAGTGTGGTCAACATTCTTATTTATTTTCACTCAGGAGTTTTTATTTCTGAAAA
>NW_013788237.1:0-1392 GCF_000517525.1 Limulus polyphemus
GGAAGATTAGGATGAATATTAATCTAGTAGTCTATAGCATCACGTAGAAGATTAGAATAAAGGCTAATATAGTAGTCTATAGTATCACTTGGAAGATTAGGATGAATATTAATATAGTAGTCTATAGCATCACTTAGAAGATTAGAATAAAGACTAATTGGGTAGTCTATAATATCACTTGGAAGATTAGGATAAAGACTAATCTAGTAGTCTATGGTATCACTTGGAATATTAGGATGAATATTAATATAGTAGTCTATAGCATCACTTAGAAGATTTAAAAACTAATCTAGTAGTCTATAGTATCACATGGAAGATTATGATAAAGAATAATCTAGTAGTCTATAGTATCACTTGGAGGATTAGGATGAATATTAATCTAGTAGTCTATAGTATCATTGGGAAGATTAGGATAAAGACTAATATAGTAGTCTATAATATAATTGGGAAGATTAGGATAAAACTAATCTAGTAGTCTATAGTATCACATGGAAGATTAAGATAAAGAATAATCTAGTAGTCTATAGTATCATTGGGAAGATTAAGATAAAGAATAATCTACTAGGATAAAAACTAATCTAGTAGTCTATAGTATCACATGGAAGATTAAGATAAAGAATAATCTACCTAGTCTATAGTATCACTTAGAAGATTAGGATAAAGTCTAATATAGTAGTCTATAGTATCACTTGGAGGATTAGAATAAAGACTAATTTGGTAATCTATAATATCACTTGGAGGATTAGGATGAATATTAATCTAGTAGTCTATAGCATCACTTAGAAGAATAGAATAAAGACTCTAGCAGTCTATAGTACCACCAAGAAGAACGTAGAAATGCTGAAGACCATCGACTATTTCTATAGGCAGTTTCAAAAAATAAAAGTTACCTTTTACGTCCATCGAGGCTGTGAAGTTATTGGAAGCTGCTGGATTGGAGGCTACACAGGTGTAGTTCCCGCTGTGATCACGACGGACGACTGGGAAGGAGAGAAGAGAAGTATAATTGTTGGCCATATTGATGGAAGCCTGCAGGTTGGACGGCAGACTTATTCCGTCCTTTAACCACCCTATTGTAATGGGCAGGTCACCGTCTGATACTACACATACAACCGTCACTCGCTGACCAGTCGTTAGGTCAGGGTTGAAATTGAAGGGCTCAACTACTGGTGGTGCTGTGGAGAACAAATGTCATCAGTTATTGTTTATTTGTTGTTGAGCACAATGTTACACAAGTAGCTATCTCTGCTGTACCCACCTTGAGCGTCAGAAGTTCTGGGATTTACCGATTAGCTTATGGGACAAAAAGTAATATAAACAGCTTTAAATCGCGAATAAAATATGTTTCAAACTTATGAATATGGTTATTGGACGAAGTGATTAAAACATTGT
>NW_013788238.1:0-627 GCF_000517525.1 Limulus polyphemus
CTATAGTTGTGTCTGTCGGCTGCTGTCAACTGTCCAAGTATTTCCAGTGGTTGTCCCTTCAAGCTCGTTGCCAGATATACAGCTTTCTGCTCCTCTGTCCATCCATTCATTTCTGCCAGTAGCTCAAATTGTGCTCTATATGCTTCCCACGGTGCTTTCCCATCGAATTCTTGTGGCTTCTTTCGCACTGGATCACTCCTATTACTGACATTCATATCTGGGATGTGACTTCTAACGGGACTGAATATGTCTGCATTAGGGTTTAGCTGCGGGCTCTGTAAGGGGCTTGCCATTGTCTGGGGCTGATTAAGTCGATGGTCAATGTATCCTTCTTGTGTAAAAGACAATAAATCGTCCTTTAACGTATCTAATTCGCTTTTAAATTTACTAATGTTTTCCATTTGTACTTCTTGTTTCCTTTCTTGTTCCAATTGCTACTGCTGTAGTCTATCTTCTTGTTTATTTTCTTTCTCCTCCAACAACTGCTGTAATTTCTCTTCTTGTTTATTTTCTTTCTCCTCCAATAGCTGATGTAATCTCTCTTCTTGTTTCTTTTCTCGTTCTTCTTGTTTCTTTTCTTTTCCTCCAACAACTGCTGTAATCTCTCTTGTTTATTTTTGCTGTTTG
>NW_013788239.1:0-626 GCF_000517525.1 Limulus polyphemus
ATATTCTTCCTACACTGGCTCCTCAAATGTCTATGCTTTCCACAGTTCCAACAACTTTTCTGGATACCAGCCTTTCTTGCTGTGGCACCTCCCCTGTTTTGAAGTTTCCAGCATTGAGCTCTCTTGTGCCCAGGTTTATTACAGTGCCAGCAAAGTCCCTCAAACTTCTCTGAAAGCTGACCTTTTCTGGCCTTGAATCCAGATGACTGTACCAACCTCGGTACCTCTGTGCTGGACCTAACGTAGGATTCAAATTTGAGAGCTCTGGCCATTGCATCCCACATGGTAGAGGGGTGTGCTTGCTTCACTTGTATCTTAAGTTGTGGACTGTACAAGGCATCTACGAACTGATTCCTCTGCAACAACTTGAGGAGATCGGGTGGTGCAGTTGGGTAGGCCTTGTGTGCCATGCTTTCCAAGTCGTGTGCCAGCTCTTGCAGGCTCTCCTCTTTAGCACGGATTCTCGTTTTAAACCTTGCCCTGTAGACTTTTGACTGATTCTGGGTTCCGTACCTGAGTTCCAGAGCCTCTACCAGTGCTCTATAGTTGTGCCTATCATCTGCTGACAACTGTTCAAGTATTTCCAGTGGTTGTCCCTTCAAGCTCGTTGCCAGATATACTGCTTT
>NW_013788240.1:0-628 GCF_000517525.1 Limulus polyphemus
CATCCCAACAGCTAGGTGCAAAATGGCAAGAACACATGGTGTCTACATGACAGGAAAGCTGGATGGCCAAAGGTGCAACTTTGTCATAGATTCTGCATCTCAGCAAACCCTTGTGAGTATCAGTGTGCTGGATCACAAAGGAGTACCAGAAGCTGTACAGAAGCTTTGTGGTGTGACAGGCCATTATGCAAGGTTGTGGGGACCAGTGTGGGTAACTATTGAGCTCATAGACATGAAAGACAGACACAAATTATACTTGGCTGACATTGAAGACCCGTGCGTATTAGGGTTGGACTACTTACTACCGAGGAAGTTTGTAATAAATTTTAATAAAATGACGTTTGGGAACAACAAAGGCCAAATTCCGGTAACTGTTAATAGAAAGGTTGAACTAACCAAGTGTCATCAAGCTGAAGTCAAAGTGACTGATGGTGAAATGGAACCAGGTATAGATATTAAAGCAGAGTAGGAGAAAGATCAAGATTTGAAGCCAATAATTGATTTTCTCAAAGCAAGTGTTTTGCGCCCTGCTTGGGAGAAGGTATCTAGCTTAAGCCCTGTGACAAAGAGCTATTGGGCACAATGGGACCAGTTGAAGCTTGAAGATGGTATTCTTTTCTGGAGATGG
>NW_013788241.1:0-626 GCF_000517525.1 Limulus polyphemus
ATTTAAACCTGGAAAGTTCCCAATCCGCATTCCACCACTTTTTCACGGACCACTCTCTCAAATTCAACAATTCTGAAACTTGTGAGGCATTAATCGGATTTTTCAAATCTGACATTGCGATGTGTCGATTGGAAAACTTGAATTCTCGGAGCATGTCTGCGACTAGTTTCTGAACCATCCCGAAGGCAGCACATGCGACACGAACCTGAGTTCTAGTGAGCACCATGATTCAAAAGTTTTCGTAAAAAATTAAATTTGAAGAGTCAAACACCCAAGAGTAAATGGAAATGACGTTTTCTCACGAGTGATGATATTCGCAGTCCTACCAAGTGTGATTTATTTTGCAACACCCCTTAATAAAGGCTTAACTAACATTAGGCCTAAGACAAGTGGATTTCAGTGTCTGAGATTAGAATCGTTTTGTATTATTCTAAAAATCCTGTATTTAAAGAAGTACTGTTGCAATAGAGATATTAATTTGATCGCAAAAATTTTGCGGGTCTCTGCTATATAGTAGTATCCATTAAGTGATCCAGTTTTCACGTGTGATATTTTCTTCATGTCGTCACGTAACAGACCGTTAAACATTCATACTGTTACGGCTCCGTTTAAATTAACTTTCCTAA
>NW_013788242.1:0-627 GCF_000517525.1 Limulus polyphemus
TATTTTGTTAGATAATGTCACAAATGGTAATAACCGTGACTCTGTAGTGTATTTTGTTAGATAATGTGACAAATGGTAATAACTGTGACTCTGTAGTGTATTTTGTTAGATAATGTCACAAATGGTAATAACTGTGACTGTAATGTATTTTGTTAGACAATGTCACAAATGGTAATAACCGTGACTCTGTAATGTATTTTGTTAGATAATGTCACAAATGTTAATAACCGTGACTCTCTAATGTATTTTGTTAGATAATGTCACAAATGGTAATAACTGTGACTGTAATGTATTTTGTTAGATAATGTCACAAATGGTAATAACCGTGTCTCTGTAATGTATTTTGTTAGACAATGTCACAAATGTTAATAACTGTGACTCTGTAATGTATTTTGTTAGATAGTGTCACAAATGGTAATAACCGTGACTCTGTAATGTATTTTGTTAGATAGTGTCACAAATGGTAATAACCGTTACTCTGTAATGTATTTTGTTAGATACTGTCACAAATGGTAATAACTGTGACTCTGTAGTGTATTTTGTTAGATAATGTGACAAATGGTAATAACTGACTCTGTAGTGTATTTTGTTAGATAATGTCACAAATGGTAATAACTGTGACTGTAA
>NW_013788243.1:0-625 GCF_000517525.1 Limulus polyphemus
ACAGGCTCTTACAGGTAAAAGAATTTTTGGCAATTTATGCTGACGCTTTTCGAAAGGAGATCATGACCTCGGCTGCACAAACCTGGTAGAACACAGAATGAACACAGGCAATCACCGTCCAATAAAGATCCCTCCAAGGAGAATAGCTCCAGCAAAGCGATGAAAGATAGAAAAGGTCATGGATGGTCTAATCAAGGAAGGGATAGTTGAAAAATCAGATACTCCCTGGTCAGCTCCCGTTGTATTAGTCCAGAAGAAGGATGGGACCCAACGTTGCTGTGTGGACTTCAGGGCTCTTAACAGCATAACCGAAAAAGACTCATACCCACTGCCCAGAATTTATGATACTCTTGATGCCCTGAGCGGAGCCAGATGTTTTCAACTCAGGACTTAAAGTCGGGTTTCCATCAAGTAAAAATGGCTGAAGTAGATAGACCCAAGACAGCATTTAGCTATGGCCAAGGTCTCTGGCAATACCGAGTGATGTCATTCGGGCTCAGTAATGCTCCAACAACGTTTGAGAGGCTTATGGAACGAGTATTGGAAGGCCTACAATGGAGGATAGCCCTAGTGTACCTGGACGATGTCATTGTATTTGGAACAACTTTTGAGGAGGAAATGTCCC
>NW_013788244.1:0-777 GCF_000517525.1 Limulus polyphemus
CCGGATAGCTTAGATTGTAGTGTTATAGCTACAACAGAGTGGTACCGGATAGCTTAGATTGTAGTGTTATAGCTACAACAGAGTGGTACCAGATATCTTATACTGTAGTGTTATAGCTACAACTTGTACTATATAACTTAACGTTGTTCTGTATAGTTCTAGGTAACTTAACCTGATATAATTGTAAGTGGTACCGGATAACTTATACTGTAGTGTTACAGCTACAATAAAGTTGTACTATATAACTTAACGTTGTTCTGTATAGTTCTAGGTAACTTAACCTGTTATAACTTAACCTGTTATAATTGTAAGTCGTATTGGATAACTATGTTCAAAGAACGTTAAATCTACGACAGTACTTAATTTGTTTATTTGTTTTAGCGAAAAGTCATGTTGGACTATCTGCTGTATTCACCGCGATGAATCGAACCCCGGATTTCAGCGTTGTAAGTCCGTAAACATACCGCTCAAGGTGTACTCTATTCTTTCTTTACTGTTACTTTTATTTAATAGTGTTTAGAATATCTCATATTATTATGTTTAATTAAAATTTTTTGTTATACTTTTATTAAAGACATTGTTTTGCATTGTTAGGACTAAATTAAATCTCCCAAGTTGGACAAACGTCGTGAGATATTATTGGATGACATAACTCACATGCTATGGTTGTAACAGAGTTGTGTCAGATAACATATTGGTATACTTTCTTCTTTACTTTCACTGTAGTTCTTAGAATTAACTTGTAGTGCTAATAGCTACAGTAGAGCGGTACTAGGT
>NW_013788245.1:0-238 GCF_000517525.1 Limulus polyphemus
AAGAAACACAAATTTAACGATACTGTGTACTTTCAATAAGAAGACACAAGATTTAACGATACTGTACAGTACATTATTGTCTTGTGTCTTCTTACTGAGAGTACACAGTATTGTTAAATCGTGTGTCTTCTTAACGATACTGTGCTAAGAAGACACAAGATTTAACGATACTGTGTACTTTCAATAACAGGACATAAGATTTAACGATACTGTGTACTGTCAGATTTAACGATACTGT
>NW_013788246.1:0-623 GCF_000517525.1 Limulus polyphemus
CCCAATGGTTCTTTGTCACGGGGCTTAGACTAGACACCTTTTCCCAAGCAGGGTGCAAAACACTTCGCTTTTAGAAAATCAATCACTGGCTTCAAATCTTGGTCTTTCTCCTGTTCTGCTTTGATGTTTATATTTGGTTCCACTTCACTATCATCAACTCCTTCAGTCGGCTTGACTTCAGCTTGATGGCACCTGGTTAGTTCAACCTCTCTTTTGCAGCAATGTCTGCAGTCATTTTTGCAGAGTCTTCGGCTCAGTCCATTGGAATTTCCATGAGATTTTCCTTCTCTGTATTCAATATCATAATTATACTGGTGTATCTTTCTGATCCAACGTGCCAGTTGTCCCTCTGGGTTCTTTAATGATCTTAACCAGCGTAAATCAGCATGGTCTGTCCTGATGGTAAACCTTGCACCACAGAGGTAAGGATGGAAATATGTCAGACTCTTTACTATAGCAAGGAGTTCCCTCCGTGTTACACAGTAGTTCCTCTCTGGTCTACTCAAATTCCTATTGAAGTAGGCCACCACATGTTCGTTTTCGCCCACTTTCTGAGACAACACTCCTCCAATTCCGACATTACTAGCATCACAATCTAGTATGTATGGCAGTGAGGGATCTGG
>NW_013788247.1:0-627 GCF_000517525.1 Limulus polyphemus
ATTCAATTATAGCACTGACATGTTCTGATGGTTAGGACGCGTGACTCGCAGGTGGGAGCTTTATAATGTGTTGGTTAATCCCATTACTCGTTGGTGAAGAGTAACTCAAGAATCGGTAGTGGGTGACGTTGACTAGCTGCCTTCTCTCTAGTCAATCACTTTAAAGTTGTAGAGACTTCTAGCGCAGGTAGCTCTTTTGTAGCTTTGCGCGAAATTCATGAAGCAAACATTCACTAGGAATAAATCTCCAACAAATAGTATTATTGCGCATATGGTTGTTTGTTAATTTCCGGTATAAATTCTTTCCGAGAAACTTCAGCGATACAAGTCCTTTCTTGATTAACCCAGTAAATTCTTCCTCGATACAAACTTTTAATACACAATAATTGCACAGTGAGTACATACCTCGTCACTCTAAACTTAACAACTTTTATAACACATGCTATAAATCACAGTGATTCACACACTTTACTTACGGTGCCTACTGTTCGCTTGAATCAATTATCTATCTGCCGCTGGCTTTCTTTGCCAGGCTTATATATATTAAAAAAGAGGGCACCTAGATCCCACTCGAACTGGCAGACAAATTCATGATCCTTCGAGAAACTCCAGCGAGCACGTTCCCAA
>NW_013788248.1:0-861 GCF_000517525.1 Limulus polyphemus
TTTTCGTTTACCATTCCTTAAGCTAAGTGACACACATAACTGTCCTCTTCTTGAACTTGTCTGCCATTTCTTAGATTTTCTCATGCTTTAGAATGTCCCTTTCATCTTTATCAGCATCTAGTTAACCAATGCTTTTCCCTCTCTTATTCGCTTACAGGAGAGATGATTTTAGTTATTAATTTATTCATTAACTTTCAGAGTCTTGTCACTTTTCTTATTGTATCATTTGTAATACATTCACGGTTATCAAGACAACGTCTCAACTTTCTTTCATTTTTACATTCACATCTTAAATGTCATTTTCCTCTTCAGTACATACAAAATAAACATTATACCAGTTCATAACATTGTATACATTTTCTATAGAGAAGTAGAAAGGTTTCTATAGCCCACACAAGAGTTTCCTGCAGTTAGTTTCACTAGCCAGGAAGTCAGTGGCCACCAAGCGTATCTCGCAGATCACCAACTGAATGGAGCCACTGACAACTGTAGTTGCCAGCTGTCGAGTGTCCAATCACTAACAGTCAGGTAAATACACATGCTCTAAAAAGATGATAAACTAATCCACGGGTAGAGGGACAGACAAATAAACGGAAGTAAAAACACAATAACAGACAGACTGACGAACAACGGAAAGTAAAGACTGTAGAATTGTTGTTCTTTAAATATTGACTGGTTCTTTAAATAAAAAAGTTAAATATGACGAATTAGTTTGAAACAATAACTTTCAACCTAACTGACCAATCCTATAATAGACTCTAGTCATTCCTAAAGTTTCTGATTAAACAGCTGACCACTAATCAAAACTATTAGACTTAAAGACAAACAAAGAAGATTGGAGAATAACTTGAACTGGGCGAC
>NW_013788249.1:0-665 GCF_000517525.1 Limulus polyphemus
GGATAAACATACATAAAGATCCAGTATAACTTAGAAGCGTTATTCTGATCAATAACAACCTTATCTTCAACCAATGTATATCATCTTTACATTCCCGGATAAACATACATAAAGATCCAGTACAACTTAGAAGCGTTATTCTGATCAATAACAACCTTATCTTCAACCAAGATGGGACATCGTTTAACAAATACACAAACAATATTTGTATCACAAAATCACAGAGCTCCGGATTGAGCGAAACGAGTCGTCCACAATGGGTATGACGAATATAGTGTGGTTGAAATATATTATTACACACTCTTTTAATTCTCGAAAATCCCTAATGGACTAGATGAAGAATGTAGTGTTAAAAATATACTAGGCCTATCATAATGTCTTATGACAAGTATATTTAATTATAATCATATTCCACCAGCTTCTAACACACGTTCATGCCATATATAAAGTTTATTTAAAAGTAAGTACCTGGAAGATGAACGTCAGGAATTACTCAAAACGAATACTATTCTGTATTTAATATATTTTGGACTAGACCGTATTATCCACTCTATATACTCAAAAGACAAGCGGCCCGGCATGGCCAGGTGGTTAGGACACTCGACTCGCAATCTGAGGATCGCGGGTTCGAATCCCCATCCCACCAAACATGTTCGCCCTTTCAG
>NW_013788250.1:0-624 GCF_000517525.1 Limulus polyphemus
TTTGGGTTTAGCTGCAGGGTCTAAATAGGGCTTGTCATTGTCTGGGGCTGGTTAAGTCGATGGTTAATGTATCCTCCTTGTGTAAAAGACAATAAATTGTCCTTTAACGTATCTAATTCGCTTTTAAATTTACTAATGTTTTCCATTTGTACTTCTTGCCACTGTTGTTAACTTTCCTGTAGTTGCTGCTGACTTTCCTGCAACTGTTGGAGACTTTCTTCCTGTTTCCTTTCTTGTTCTAGTTGCCACTGCTGTAATCTCTCTTGTTTCGTTTCTCGTACTTCTTGTTTCTTTTCTTTTTCCTCCAACAACTGCTGTAATCTCTCTTGTTTATTTTGATGTTCTAGCTGCCACTGTTGCAGGTTTTCTTGCAACTGCTGTTGTCTTTCTTCTTGTTTCTTTTCTTTTTTCTCCAACAACTGCTGTAATCTCTCTTGTTTATTTTGCTGTTCTAGCTGCCACTGTTGCAGGTTTTCTTGCAACTGCTGTTGTCTTTCTTCTTGTTTCTTTTCTTTTTTCTCCAACAACTGCTGTAATCTCTCTTCTTGTTTATTTCTCGTTTTTCTTGTTTCTTTTCTTTTCCTCCAACTAACTGCCGTTAATTTCTCTTCTTGTTTATTTTGC
>NW_013788251.1:0-695 GCF_000517525.1 Limulus polyphemus
AACGAATTATTCTAGCTAGCTGCCTTCATCTACTCAATAGTTTAAAATTAGAAGCAAACAATACCTGAATCCTAACTGGTCTCTGATCTGGCTATTTAACTTACCTGTATGTAAAGAGGGATCTTTTTTTTTTCTTTTTTTTTTGCTGGAGATTTTTGCTTGAGATATATTTGGTCAAACAAACATCTACAAATTTTTAAGTTTTAAAAATCCATAATTTATTTACATTTCTAACATATATCTACTTAAACATTGTTTGTTTGTATGTTTTTGTCTGGTATATTTTCACTCGAGCTGCTGCGTTAGTGCCAAAATGATTCTATGTATGATATTTTATTAATATGAATGGAGCTTAGTTTCGAAATAAAATACTCGTTACTTTTGGATCAACATTTAATCTAAGTTCAGTAACTAAATAGGATGCCATTTACTTTAACACTTTTATAATACTGTCGATAAGCAATGACGGATTTGTTTATTTTCTGTTCCTCGCTATTGAAAGTAAAGGTTCACGCTGGTGTGTCCGATCCAGTCTTGATAGGTATTTAGGTTTAATAACCCAGGGGTGGTCAGAATTAAAGTTATTTCTCTTCGCATCTTTCTTGGTTTGTTGGTAATTTTATCGGTTTTTACTCAAGCGCTCGACCACGACAAGTCATCTCAAACTGCACAGAAGCCACGCCAAAGAGGATAGG
>NW_013788252.1:0-627 GCF_000517525.1 Limulus polyphemus
TAACACCCCCACGGCTGAAAGGGCGAACATGTTTGGTGCTAAGGATTAGAACCTGCGACCTGCAGATTGCGAGTCGAGCTCCCTGACCACTTGGCCTTGCCGGGCCAGAAAAGAAGAACACCTTTCCGATGCCCCCCAGTGGCATAGCGGTATGTTTGCGGAGTTACGACGCTAGAATCCGGGTTTAGATACCCGTGGTGGGCTGAGTTCAGATAGCCCATTGTGTAGCTTTTTGCTTAATTACAAACAAAAACCTTTCCAATTGACGAGTGAAGGGCGTTTCTGATGAAGGGCTTAATCTAAACATTCCAGTTACTGACTATAGATCTCTGCATTGAGATTGGGGAGTTCGAAATGAATTACTCCTTTGCTGTCCCACCAAATTCAAAGCATCATTTTCTGCGGATGGAGTCCGGGTTCTGGGGTCGGAAGTGGTTTTTGTCTAGGACAGAGCCATTGTTTTTGGCGTTTAATAGAGAATCCATTTTTCATCACCGATGATAATTCTGTCCAAAAATGATTTACGCGCATTACACGCCAGAAGAGACGAAGCAACGTTTACACGTTGCAACCATATATCATCGGAGAGTTCGTGAGGCACCCAAGACATGCAATTTCAGGGCCATG
>NW_013788253.1:0-627 GCF_000517525.1 Limulus polyphemus
TGAACAATATGGTAATATGATGGTGCCATATCTGGAGAATATGGTGGGTGGGGAGATCTTCCCAACCCAACTTCATAATCTTGTGTTGTTTCAAACGCGCCACATGTGGACGTGCACTGTCGTGAAGAAGAACACCTTTCCGATTGACGAGTGAAGGGCGTTTCTGATAAAGCGCTTGATTTAAATGTTCCAGTTGCTGACTATAGATCTCTACATTGACAGTTCGCTGTGGATTGAGGAGTTCGAAATGAATTACTCCTTTGATGTCCGACCAAATGCAAAGCATCACTTTCTGTGGATGGAGTCCAGGTTTTTGGGTCGGAAGTGGTTCTTGTCTAGGACTGAGCCGTTGTTTTTGGCATTTAATATTCACACAGAGAGTCCATATTTCATCACCGGTAACAATTCTGTCCAAAAATGGTTCACACGCAATACGCGCCAGAAGAGACGATGCAACGTTCACACGTTGGAAACGATGATCATCGGAGAGTTTGTGAGGCACCCAAACACCTTCTTTAAGGTGTTTTCACATATTCCTTCGTATTGTTTCATGAGAGATCTGCAATTTCAGGGCCATTTCACGAGTGTGTTATCTTAGGTTAGACTCAACAAGCGTATTCAGAGCAT
>NW_013788254.1:0-626 GCF_000517525.1 Limulus polyphemus
CTTAACCAGCGTAACGCAGCATGGTCTGTCGTAATAGTAAACCTTGCACCATAGAGGTAAGGGTGGAAATATGTCAGACTCTTTACTATAGCAAGGAGTTCCCTCCGTGCTACACAGTAGTTCCTCTCTGGTCTACTCAAAACCCTACTGAAGTAGGCCACCACATGTTCGTTTTCGCCCACTTTCTGAGACAATACTCCTCCAATTCCGACAATACTAGCATCACAATCCAGTATGTACGGCAGTGAGGGATCTGGAAGCTTTAAAAGTGGAGGGGAGGCCAATTTTTTCTTCAACGTTTTGAAAGAATGCTGGCAAGAAACTGTCCATTCAAACATTTGGCCTTTTTTAGTCAAATCATGTAATGGAGCAGCTATAGTTGCAAAGTCCTTCACAAACTTTCCCACATTGTCTGGTGTTGGCCAGTCATGCACTGCTTTCACTTTATCAGGATCAGTTTGCACACTATTCACACTTACAATGTGGCCTAAGTAAAGCACCTCTTTCTGGAACAAATAACATTTCTTGGGATGGAGTTTGAGGTTTCCTGCTTTCAAACGCTTGAATACTTCCTCCAGCTGGGACATTTCCTCGTCAAAGTTGTTGCAATACAGTGACGTCGTCCA
>NW_013788255.1:0-627 GCF_000517525.1 Limulus polyphemus
AAACAGAACAAATGATGCTGCTGAAGACGTGCCACCTGAAGAAGCCACTGTCGAAGAAGAAACTCTACTCAGCAGTACTTCAGCAATACAAGTCCTTTCTTGATTAAACCAGTTTCTTCTTCCTCAATACAAACTTTTAGTACACAGTAGTTCAGTACGTTTCTCGTGACTTAAACTTAACAATTTTTATAATACACGCTATAAATCACAGCGATTCACAATCTCGACAAGTGCAAAACACACACTTTATGGCTCATTAGCTCGAAACTAACAGAATCATAAATTACACGGAACCCAAAGTAACTACTGCTCTCTCTTCATTTTATATCCCCGCTGGCTCTCTCCGCCATGCTTATATACGAAGATGGCACCTCGAACACACTCAGACTTCTCCGATCATTCGAGAAACTCATCACTCACGCTACCAGCGCCAAACACGCCAGCAGCGTCACGTGACCTTTGCTGTCGTAACATTATTATGAATATAACGTAATGAATTTTGAATAAATTGGTATAAAACTTAATAACCTCAATATGCATTGAGTAGAAATTGACTGCAATTAAAAACAGGTGTTACGTATCTGCTTGTTTCTTAATTTCCTATAGAAATTCTTTCCGAGAAACTTC
>NW_013788256.1:0-627 GCF_000517525.1 Limulus polyphemus
TCATTAGTTATGTACATTTTTACAAGAGCTCACTGTGGTACTACAACATAGTAAGTAGCAGTGTGGGCCCTTTAGTTATGTACATTTTTACAAGAGGTCACTGTGGTACTACAACATGATTAGTGACAGTGTGGGACCTTTAGTTATGTACATTTTTACAAGAGCTCACTGTGGTACTACAACATGGTAATTGACAGTGTGGGCCCTTTAGTTATGTGCATTTTTACAAGAGTACTTAGTACTACAACATGATAAGTGACAGTGTAAGCTCTTTAGTTATGTACATTTTTACAAGAGCTCACTGTGGTACTACAACATAGTAAGTAGCAGTGTGGGCCCTTTAGTTATGTACATTTTTACAAGAGGTCACTGTGGTACTACAACATGATAAGTGACAGAGTGGTCCGTTTAGTTATGTACATTTTTACAAGAGCTCACTGTGGTACTACAACATGACAAGTAGCAGTGGTACTGCTTTAGTTATGTACCCTTTAGTTATGTACATTTTTACAAGAGCTACTGTGGTACTACAAAATGATAAGAAACAGTGTAAGCTCTTTAGTTATGTAAATTTTTACAAGAGCTCACTGTGATACTACAACATGATAAGTGACAGTGTGGGATCAT
>NW_013788257.1:0-627 GCF_000517525.1 Limulus polyphemus
CTTACAACTTACTTATCCATCGATTTGCTCTAATATGCTACTCTTACTACGATTACAACTTACTTACTCCATCGATTTGCTCTAATATGCTACTCTTACTACGCTTACAACTTACTTACTCATCGATTTGCTCCAATATGCCACTCTTACTACGCTTACAACTTAGCAAGTAGAAATTTTCCAAAACAATAGTACTATTCTTCTTAAATTCGATGTAGTTCTTGTTAGAATTGGTAGGGGGACGAAAGTTTTTTTGACCGAGCGAAGCGAGAGATTTAAGCGGCACAGGCATACCCATTAAGGTCGGGATCCAGAGCTCGCCTTAAGGCCCCGGAAGCTCTTGGGTTGGAGTGTAAATTTTACGCATTCTCCGGCTTTTCCTGGGAGTAATTTTTCTCATTTTGATGCATTTTTACTGGGAGAGATTGAAAAGTGGGGGTGAGCGCCCCCGCTTCCTACGCCACTGAGAAGGTAAATCAACTAGAATGCCTGCATCATACATTCAAGGTTTGATGTAGAAAACCGGAATCGGCCGGAGAGTTCCAAGTGTAGGTTGCTTGATAGATGTGTATTGAATTTGACAGCCTTACGCGAAGTCTGTGAATCGACAGACAAGAATTTTAAGTG
>NW_013788258.1:0-1184 GCF_000517525.1 Limulus polyphemus
TAATTTAATTATGTGTCACCAACTTTTAAAAGTTGGTGACACTTCTGCAAGAAACGGTGTTTCTATTAAATCTGATGTGGATAATGTAACTAGGACGTTTATATTCTTTATATGAAAATTAGTGAGTAATACTGATGTTTTGTTTGAGCTCTATAGGTCTTATATTCATGTTTAAAAATCACATTGCTGTTTACATTACTAAACCCTCCAATAATGTTTAAATACATGTTTCCATTTTTTTTTCAAATTTTAATGAAAAAAATAAATGTAATAAAAACAGAATTTTTGACGTATGAAATTCTTCCATTTCCTAGAGTTGAAAAAAAAATGATAAGACAGTATTATCTTAATGGTCTCCTAATGATATTGATATTGATGTATGGTTACAAATACGAAAAAGTATGGATATATAAATATTTCAAAGTAATGAAATTAAGGAAGTAGTCAAAATACAATTAATTATATTAATATAAATCAATCATAGTTATTAAGTTGTTAGGGTTATTTTAATTAACATATATAATTTGCGAATTTTACATTTTTGTAACGATTTTGTGCATTTGTTTGATTTTTTCACACTTAAACATTTTTTCGATATTTTTGGTGATTTTGAGTTTCTATATTGGGTTGCGTTTTAAAGGGATGAGATTGTGACTGGGCTCTTATAATTGTTAAACATTTAAAATTTCTTTTGCATTCCATCCCCATGTGGTCCAGAGCTAAGACTTCGGACTTCCAATGCTAAAATCTGGGGTTCGATTCCCCGCGGTGGACACAGCAGATAGCCCAGTGAGGCTTTGATAAAACAAACAACTTTCTATTTTGCATCCAGCTGAAATAGAATCCCCTTGTCATCCAAGTTGCGCAAAAACACTATACTCCTAATGGAGAGGCAAAACTAAGGGGTCTGAAGGGCAGGGAAACGAAACAATCTTTAATAATTTTCATTTTCGATGTTTTTTAGGAACTTTGAGTTATTATTGATGGTTTTTAGCTTATTTTTGGTATTTTGTGGTTACTTTTTATGTTTTTACGTTTTTGAAATTCGTTTACCTTTAAGTAGTACAGAATCCCCATGGATACACTACTTAAATTTATCTTAATGCTATTTTTTCTTACTTCTTTACAATTAATACAGGGCGACAATAACCTAAATAAAAAGAAATGAAATAAGCATATTAGAA
>NW_013788259.1:0-625 GCF_000517525.1 Limulus polyphemus
GGGAGCGTTATAATATGACGGTCAATCCCACTATTCGTTGGTAAAAGAGTAGCCCAAGAGTTGGCGGTGGGTGGCGATAACTAGCTGCCTTCCCTCTAGGCTTACACTGCTAAATTAGGGACGGCTAGCGCAGATAGCCCTCGTGTAGCTTTGCACGAAATTCAAAAACAAACAAACTATGCAAATTAGCTAAGTTCACTTTTTGTTTTTTTTCACATTTTCCTTGCATCAATTGAAATGCCCGCCACTTGCACAACGGTATGTCTGCGGACTTACAACGCTAGAAACCGGGTTTCGATACCCGTGGTGGGCAGAGCACAGATACCCCATTGTGTAGCTTTGTGCTAAACTTAAAACAAACAAATAATCCATTGAAATACAAACTAGGATTTTGGCCTAATAAGACAAAAACAATTGTAGGAATGTATCTTTTGTCTTCGTAGCTCCGCATGAATCAAGCAGAAGAATTTTTACAAATGAGAAATGTAAATTGGATGGTACTGGCTTTCCATAGTTTGGTTGTTTGGCTGAAATATCTTAAAGAGCCTGGCATGGACAGGTGGTTAGAGCGCTTGACTCGCAATCTGAGGGTCGAGGGTTCGAATCCCCGTCCCACCAAACATGC
>NW_013788260.1:0-627 GCF_000517525.1 Limulus polyphemus
AAATATCTTATTTTTGTGGAGTATAGTGTAAAAACAGTGAAGGAACAAGAAGGAGTTTCTTTAGGTTTCTCAAAGTTCAGAAACTGAGAAGGCTGTGGATGGAAAGTGTGGGAGTCCAGTGAAACAGCTTTATCATTTTTAGTTTATTTTCAATGCACAAATTATGAGGTAAATCCTTAATTCATAAAGCTTCAAACTTGATAAAACATTAAAGATAAATGTGGCATTTTTCTTCAGTTATACAGGGGGAAAAGGACCGAAGAGGGATTATTGCTAGAAATTCAAATTAAAAGATGAATACACCAGGGATGTGTCCTTTCCCCATGTCTATTTAATTTGTACACAGAAAACATCTTTCGCAGCATTGAGAGTAACAAAGGTATTAAGATTGGTGGCATGGCTGAAACAGAACAAGACTTACAAGATATTTTGAATGATGTAAATAACACAGGAAGGAGGTATGGAATGAAAATGAATGCTACGAAGACAAAGAGTATGCTGATAAGTAGACATGATAATAAGCCAGAAATTCAGGTAAAATTAGAATAAAAAGACATACAACAAATAGAGAAATTCACGTACTTCAGCCAGACCATAACATGTGATGGAAAATGTGAAGCTGAAACA
>NW_013788261.1:0-626 GCF_000517525.1 Limulus polyphemus
TGGTATGTTCGTTCTGTCTGCACTTTGTGTGTAATTACGTGTAAGTACAACGTAATAATACGGCATGATTGTTTTATCTACATTGTGTAAGTAATGTCGTGTATTTACAACGTAATAATAGAAAATGCTCATTTTGTTTGCACTGTGTATGTAATGTCGTGTATTTATAATGTAATAATACGGTATGTTCGTTCTGTTTGCACTGTGTATGTAATACAGTGTATTTACAATGTTATAATAGAGTATGTTCTTCTGTTTGCACTATGTATGTAATGCTATGTATTTACAACGTAATGATACGGTATGTTTGTTCTATCTACACTGTGTAAGTAATGTCGTGTATTTACAACGTAATGATAGAGTATGTTTTTCTATTCGCACTGTGTAAGTAACGTCGTGTATTTACAACGTAATAATAGAATATGTTCTTCTATTTGCACTGTGTAAGTAACGTCGTGTATTTACAACGTAATGATAGAGTATGTTTTTCTATTCGCACTGTGTAAGTAACGTCGTGTATTTACAACGTAATAATAGAATGTGTTCTTCTATTTGCACTGTATAAGTAATGTCGTGTATTTACTACGTAATAATAGAGTATGTTCTTCTATTTGCACTGTAATGCC
>NW_013788262.1:0-625 GCF_000517525.1 Limulus polyphemus
CTAAAACTTGTTTATTCTTCCTCAATACAACTTTGTAATGTACTTAATTTTCTACAGTTACACACACTATAGTTCACAACAATTCACTCACTTTCTATCGCGCTTAGACTTAATTGTCCGTCCCCGCCAACTATAGTTCCGATCTCTGTGTCTGCTATCCTCAGCTCCCGCCGACCGTAATCGCTGTCTTTCTTTCTCTCTGCCTGCTTCGTCTCTGTCTCCACTACTGCTTCAACTCCGTCTGTCTCTTTCACTGTCTAGCGCACTTATATACGATAATACTGCCTGTTCTAGAAACTTCTAAGACTCTCAACACGTGCTACCAGCGTCAGTTGACGCAACGCTGTCGCAACACACTAGCGAATCTTCTAGAATACTCGTCACGTGACCCCCCACTGTCGTAACACTGCCCCTTCCTTAGTATTGTTCGTCCCGAACAACAGCCACTTACATTAAACTAATAAACAATTAACAATAGCTTAATTAAATGTACAGAATTTACAAACACAAAATTAAAATTCAACAAAGTCTTTTAATATTTCGGGACGTATTTTTTTCCGCACTGGTCTCTGTCTCGTTGGCTTCTGCTTCATGTGGGGTTCATCTGCTTCATCAGGAAACGTCC
>NW_013788263.1:0-627 GCF_000517525.1 Limulus polyphemus
GTAGACTAAAATACATGTTAGTTACTAAGCTAGATAAATTATAGTGGAATTCTATGGTATTAATGTAGTAATTTGTGATTTTTTAGTTATTCAAGTGTATATATAAAACCTAGAAAAAATATTTTGTTTCATATCTTCCATGTGCAATTTTTTTAAAGGCTTGGCAACCTACGTCAAGCAGCAACTGAGTACAAAGGTCGTAACTAGAAGAGATAATTGTTTGCTTTACTTCTTTAGTTACTGTTCTATGTTTTAAGAAAAGTAAGTTTATGAACTTATTTCAAAATAACAATAATCTATATACATATATAATGTATAATAATTGAAATTGGACTGTATTTTACAAAATACTAATCTACTAAAACACAGCCAAGACAAGTTACTTTGCACAGACCAAAGGTCAGTTTTATGTTATCTGATATGGTAACATGAGTGCACATTAACCAAGTCATTGTAACTTCTGTATTGCTAGCCAGGCACAGCTGAAAGGTCACTATAATAAAAATAATAAATATATATAAATGTATAATGTTATGAGATTTAAGCTATTTAGTCTAAAGTTTTATGTTTTCGTGTTATAATTTGTGTTCATTCTAGAATGAAAGAGGCATAATTTATATTTATTTC
>NW_013788264.1:0-983 GCF_000517525.1 Limulus polyphemus
TGAACACTAAATTACCAAATATTCTATTACCCAGTCCTGAACACTAAATTTCGAAATATTCTATTACCTAGTTACATGGTATTTGTTCTATTGATCCTGAACACACTATATTATGGTTTGTTTAGTAATTCTGAAGACAGCAGGTTACATGGTATTTGTTCTTGTGGTCCTGAACACACTATATTATGTTTTGTTTGGTAGTTCTGAAGACAGCAGGTTACATGGTATTTGTTCTTGAAGTCCTTAACACACTATATTATGTTTCAATTAGTAGTTCTGAAGTTAGCAGGTTACATGGTACTTGTTCTATTGATCCTGAACACACTATATTATGGTTTGTTTAGTACTTCTGAAGAGAAAAGATTACATGGTATTTGTTCTATTGATCCTGAACACACTATATTATGGTTTGTTTAGTAGTCCTGAACACAGCAGGTTACATGGTATTTGTTCTTGTGGTCCTGAACACACTATATTATGGTTTGTTTAGTAGTTCTGAACACAGCAGGTTACATGGTATTTGTTCTTGTGGTTCTAAAGACACTATATTATGGTTTGTTTAGTAGTTCTAGAAACAGCAGGTTACATGGTATTTGTTCTTGTGGTTCTAAAGACACTATATTATGGGTCTTCAGAACTACTAAACAAACCATAATATAGTGTCTTTAGAACCACAAGAACAAATACCATGTAACCTGCTGTTTCTAGAACTACTAAACAAAAGCAGGTTACATGGTATTTGTTCTATTGATCCTGAACACACTATATTATGGTTTGTTTAATAGTTCTGAAGTCAGCAGGTTACATGGTATTTGTTATTGGGGTTCTGAACACTACACTATATTATGGTTTGTTTAGTAGTTCTGAAGACAAAATGTTACATGGTATTTGTTCTTGTGGTCCTGAACACACTATATTATGGTTTGTTTAGTAGTTCTGAAGTCAGCAGGTTACATGGTATTTGTTCTATTGATCCTGAACAT
>NW_013788265.1:0-627 GCF_000517525.1 Limulus polyphemus
CATACAGTATATAATGTATAGTAGGATAGCTTTTTTGGTATACAGCGTATAATGTATAGTAGGATTAGTTCTTTGGTATACAGTATATAACGTATAGTAGGATTACTTCTTTGGTATACAGTATAGCAGGACTAGTTCTTTGATAAACAGTATATAATGTATAGTAGGATTAGTTCTTGGGTATACAGTATATAATGTATAGTAGAATCAGTTTTATGGTATACAGTATATAATGATTAGTTCTTTGGTATACAGTATCTAATGATTAGTTCTTTTGTATACTTTATATAATGATTAGTTTTTTGTATACAGTATATAATGTATAGTAGGATTAGTTCTTTGGTATACATTATATTATGTATAGTAGGATTAGTTCCTTAGTATACAGTATATAATGATTAGTTCGTTGGAATACAGTATATAATGTAAAGTAGGATTAGTTATTTGGATTACAGTATATAATTATTAGTTCTTTGGAATACAGTATATAATGTATAGTAGGATTATTTATCTGCAATACAGTATATAACGTATAGTGGGACTAGTTTTTGGTATACAGTATATAATTATTAGTTCTTTGTATAAAGTATATGATGAGTACTTCTTTGGTATACAGTATATAATGAA
>NW_013788266.1:0-1464 GCF_000517525.1 Limulus polyphemus
TTTTTTCGACTTTGATAACGGTCTTTTTACTCACCTCTTACACTAGATTTTGTCGATTTTTTAACGGTCTTTATAGTCCTTCTTACACTAGATTTTTTTGAAATTGATAATGGTTTATTAGTCTTACTTACAGTAGATTTTCTTGACTTTTATAATGGCTTTTTAATCCTTGTTACTCTAGATTTTGTTGACGTTGATAAAGGCCCGTTTAGTCCTTGTTACTCTAGATTTTGTTTAATTTGATAACAGTCTTTTTACTCCTTCTTACACTAAATATTGTCTACTTTGATAACGACATTTTTAGTCTTTCTTAAACTAGATTTTGTCGACTTTAATAACGGTCTCTTTAGTCTTTCTTACACGAGATTTTGTCGACTTTGATAACGGGCTTATTATTCCTTCTTAGTTTAGATTTTTTCGACTTTGATAATGGTCTTTTTAGTCCTTCTTACACTAGATATTTTCGACTTTGATAACTGTCTTCTTACTCCTTCTTACACTTGATGTTTTCGACTTTGATAACGGTCTTTTTAGACCTTCTTACACTAAATTTTTTCGACTTTGATAAATGTCTTTTTAGTCCTTCTCACACTAGATTTTTTCGACTTTTATAACGGTCATTTTAATTAACGGTCTTTTTAGACCTTCTTACACTAGATTTTTTCGACTTTGATAAATGTCTTTTTAGTCCTTCTTACACTAGATTTTTTCGACTTTTATAACGGTCATTTTAATCCTTCTTACACTAGATTTGGTCGACTTTGACAACGGTCTTTATAGTCCCTCTTACACTAGATTTTTTAAATTCATAATGGTCTTTATAGACTTTTTACACTCGATTTTGTCTATTTTGATAACAGTCTTTTTAGTCCTTGTTAATATTGATTTTGTCGACTTTGATAACGGTCTTTTTATTCCATCTAACTTTAGATTTTTTCGACTTTGATAACAGTGTTTTTAGTCTTTATTACTCTAGATTTTTTCGACTTTGATAACGGCCTTTTTAGTCCTTCTTACTCTAGATTTTTTCTACTTTGATAACGGTCATTTTAGTCTTTCTTACACTATATTTTGTCGACTTTGATAACGGCCTTTTACTTACTTATTGAACTAGAATTTGTCGTCTTTGATAATGGTCATTTTAGTCCTTCTTACACTAGTTTTTTCGACTTTGATAATGGTCTTTTTAATCCTTCTTACACTAGATTTCCTTGATTTTGATAACAGCCATTTTGTCCTTATTACTCTAGTTTTTGTTGACTTTGATAACGGTCTTTTTACTCCTTCTTACACTAAATTTTGTCCACTTTGATAACGACATTTTTAGTCCTTTTTACACTAGATGTTTTCGACTTTGATAACGGTCTTTTTAGACCTTCTTACACTAGATTTTTTCGACTTTGATAACTGTCTTTTTAGTCCTTCTTACACTAGAGTTTTTCGACTTTGATAACGGTCTTTTTA
>NW_013788267.1:0-627 GCF_000517525.1 Limulus polyphemus
ATTACTCTTTTAAATAAGTATTCCTTTTATGATACTTGACTTGCATTAAACTAACACCAGAGGATAAAAGTCTGAGTCCGTGATACCCAACAAATTGAATAATCAATTTTTGAAGATTTCATTTAGGGGTGGATGTTTCCAATATTTTGGAACTATCAAAAGATCATTTCATTTCCCTATACAGTTTTTCCAATTTGTTAAAGGTAATTTCGCTTTTCTCTCTTTAGTTTTCAAGTAGGGACAGTTGGATTAGCATCAGGACTTACGGATAGCTTTTTGTTACCTAAAATTACTTTTATATTAGCAGCACTTTTTCTATGAATAACTACTTTACAGCTGGCCAATATGATTTTCATTTTACTACTGTAAGTTAGCCAGAAATGACACGAAGTGCATAAATTCACATATGAAATGAGCATATACAATAAATTTTAGATACAAACACCAGCGACATGTTTGTTATATATGAGTTAGTAACCATGAAGCTAACAGAATCCAGTTTTTATTGAGCAATATTTTGTTAAGAAATAAAAGCAGGAAACTTTAATTGTTTTAAATAAGTTTTAAACCATTACACGAAGCACATACACGTTTAAGTTTCCACAGCGACCACTTTCCCTTCTTTCT
>NW_013788268.1:0-672 GCF_000517525.1 Limulus polyphemus
CACGCCGTGACCATCTTATATATATCAGACCCCCCCCCCCCCCAATATAGTAAATGCTAGAGCACTCCCGAAGGAACGGGATAGTTCTAGAACGTGGCGTAACACTAGTCACGTGACCTCGCTGACGGAACAATATTATACTACCAGACAATGGTTGCTCGAAGTCGCTTATTTTGTTTTCATAGTTTCATTGCTTCGCCATTGCTGGTGGCTAACGAAGGAATCACCCAACCGTTATATCTATTAAACGCAATAAATCTGTTCGTAGTTTCAAAAAAACATTTAGCATGTTTGGTGAGTATAACATTAACTAAACGCTCTGTATTTTCTAATGAAGCTCTTTACGTTACTGGTTCAGCTCTTTACGTTTTAATTGTTTTCTAATCGCTAGAAAGTTTTATATTGACAGCTAAGGTGTGTTAATAATTTATTGCAAGAACCAAGATTTTTTTTCACATTTTTATAACAGTGTTTGCAATACTCAATTCGGTTTAACGTATACCGTTGGGAAAACACCATTTTTGTGTTTAATGATACTGTTGCGTCATCGAGATCACGTGACAATTCTCACGCTCTCTTGTTTCTAGAACTATCCCGTATCTTGGCGAATGCTCTAGTAATTACTCGATATAGTGTAGGCTGGTATATAAAAGAGGGGAATGTAATGTGTGT
>NW_013788269.1:0-626 GCF_000517525.1 Limulus polyphemus
GGAAATATTTGTGTGATAATTTGTACACAAACTATAGTTTATAAAACAGCCAAAAATTCTGCTTACCACTCCTAGTTTTTCTGAGGCATTAGCTTTCCACATGCGTATGTTCATCTCATCTGATCCGGACAAGATATATCTATTATCCAAAGACCACAGAACGCAGGTGAGTCGCTGCATCCTTTTAGTATGATAAACCTCCCTGTTTTGAAACAACAACAATTAACATTTCATAAGCTTTCTGATCATTGGTGAAACATTAAATAAACAATTCAATGTGAGTTAAACCACTATTCAACTATCTAAAATTCTTTACAGAAGGATGTAGTCTGTTTGAGTGAATATTTCCTTTCTTTTTTGAACTTATCTAAGTGTTAATATTTCATTTCTTTTTAACTTATCTAAGTGTTAATATTTCCTTTCTTTTTTAACTTATCTAAGTGTTAATATTTCCTTTCTTTTTAAACTTATCTAAATGTTAATATTTCCTTTCTTTTTAACTTATCTAAGTGTTAATATTTCCTTTCTTTTTTAACTTATCTAAGTGTTAATATTTCCTTTCTTTTTAAACTTATCTAAGTGTTAATATTTCCTTTCTTTTTGAACTTATCTAAGTGTTAATATTT
>NW_013788270.1:0-627 GCF_000517525.1 Limulus polyphemus
AAGCTAGGTTATACTTCACTTTTATTGCTCATTCTTTATCTAATGTATTTCGGTTTTAAGCCATAAACTGGGTGATACCTCACTTATATTGCTCATTCTTTATCTAATTTATTCAGGTTTTAAGCCATAAGCTGGGTTATACCTCACTTATATTGCTCATTCTTTATCTAATTTATTCCGGTTTTAATCCATAAGCTAGGTCATACCTCACTTATATTGCTCATTCTTTATCTAATTTATTCCGGTTTTAAGCCATAAACTGAGTTATACCTCACTTATATTGCTCATTCTTTATCTAATTTATTCCGGTTTTAAGCCATAAACTGGGTCATACCACACTTTTATTGCTCATTCTTTATCTAATTTAATCAGGTTTTAAGACATAAGCTAAGTTATACCTCACTTATATTGCTCATTCTTTATCTAATTTATTCAGGTTTTAAGTCATAAGCTGGGTCATACCTCACTTATATTGCTCATTCGTTATCTAATTGATTTAGGTTTTAAGCCATAAACTGGGCCATACCTCACTTATATTGCTCATTCTTTATCTAATTTATTCCGGTTTTAAGCCATAATCTGGGTCATATCTCACTTATATTGCTCATTCTTTATCTAATTGATTCA
>NW_013788271.1:0-627 GCF_000517525.1 Limulus polyphemus
TCTTCGTGAAAGCTCCAATAGCTAAGTGTAAAATGGCAAGCACACATAGTGTCTACATGACAGGGAAGCTGGATGGCCAAAGGTGCAACTTTATCATAGAATCTGCATCTCAGCAAACTCTTGTGAGTATCAAGGTGCTGGATAACAAAGGAGTACCAGAAGCTGTACAGAAGCTCTGTGGTGTGACAGGACATTCTGGAAGGTTGTGTGGCCCAGCGTGGGTAACTATTGAGTTCATGGGCATGAAGAACAGACACAAAGTATACTTGGCTGACATTGAAGACCAATGCATATTAGGATTGGACTATTTACTACCGAGGAAGTGTGTAGTTAACTTCGATAAAATGACGATTGGGAACAACAAAGGCCATATTCCAGTAGGTGTTCCTACATCTGTCAGAGAAGATAATTTGTGGTAGAATAAAAGAACATCCCCAAGGAAGTCCGATGCTTGTAGGAGCAGTGGAAGAATCATCCAGGCCAGCAGACGTGATTATTGGAAAGTCACTTCTGGCAGGTCATCAAATAGTACCCATAACAGTGGTTAATATTTCTAAATGTGAATAGAAACTTAAGGAAGGAGTTGGGTGTGTGCCAAGAGGTAGAGCGAGTCAATGTTAAGGCAAG
>NW_013788272.1:0-626 GCF_000517525.1 Limulus polyphemus
CGTGGCGTGATACTAGTCACCTGACCTCGCTGACGCAACAATATCTTTGAGACATGCTCTCCAGACGGCTGCATCAGTCGTTGCCCGTCTCCTCGTTGACTGATGCCCCCTCACCAGACAGGACAGAACAGGATATGTTGTGCCGTTTCTGGAAACGATCTAGCCAGCCATTTCAGGCAGATAAATCATCAAGGCCAAGCTCGACAGAGAGCGTGACTGCTTTTTCTTGGATTAATTTGCCAGTGATTGGAATGTTTTCGATCGAGCATTGCAAAACCATTCAAACACCTTTTCATTGAGCTCATGATTGGCAGTTTTACTCACTTTGATCACTTTCATGGCAGCATTGGAATCACTTTCCCAGAGGGCTTTAATTTTTTGTTTATCAGGTACGATCGTTTGAATCTGTTGTTGCGTCGGCTGGGTCACGTAACTAGTATCACGCCACCTCTTTCTAGAGATCTCGTGATCCTTCTAGATATAGTGTAGTCTTGTATATAACACCGGCCACAAAGCGACGACACTGCAATGAGTAATTGAATGTATGCGGATAAATATTGTTACGTCTCCTTCGTTAGTTGATTTTCCGTAACTTCGTTCCGACGAAACTTTAGCGACACAAGTCC
>NW_013788273.1:0-870 GCF_000517525.1 Limulus polyphemus
AGATCTTTACACAAGGCTGAAAGTTATGAGTAAAAAAAGAGGAGACATCTTTACACATGGCTGAACGTTATGAGTAAAAGGGAGAGATATTTACACAAAGCTGAAGGTTATAAGTGAGAGGAGAGATATTTAGACAAGGCTGAACGTTACAGTAAAAGGGATAGTAGAGACTTTACACAAGGCTGAAATTTATGAGTAAAACGAAAAATCTTAACACAATGATGAACGTTATGAGTAAAACGAGGAGGAGAGACTTTACGCAAGACTGAAAGTTATGAGTGAAAGGGAGAGAAGAGATCTTTACACAAGGCTGAACGTTACAGTAAAAGGGATAGTAGAGACTTTACACAAGGCTGAAAGTTATGAGTAAAAAGGAGAGGATAGATCTTTACAAAAGGCTGAACGTTATGAGTAAAAAAGGAGAGGAGAGACTTTACACAAAGGTGAAAGTTATGAGTAAAATGGAGAAGAGAGATATTTACACAAGGCTGAACGTTATGAGTAAAAGAGAGATGAAAGATCTTTATACAAGGATGAAAGTTATGAGTGAAATGGAGAAAAGAGATCTTGACGCAAGGTTGAAATTTATGAGTAAATTGGAGAGATCTTTACACAACGCTGAAAATTATAAGTAAAAAAAAGAGGAGACATCTTTACACATGGCTGAACGTTATGAGTAAAAGGGAGAGATCTTTACACAAAGCTGAAGGTTATAAGTGAGAGGGAGAGGAGAGATATTTAGACAAGGCTGAAAGTTATGAGTAAAAGGGAGACAAGAGATCTTTACACAAGGCTGAACGTTACAGTAAAAGGGAGAGGAAAGATCTTTACACAATGGCTGAAAGTTATGAGTAAAAGGGAAAGGAGAGA
>NW_013788274.1:0-1010 GCF_000517525.1 Limulus polyphemus
ATTACAGACAACTATCCACATAACACAGTATAAACTATAGATATACATGACAGACAACTACTAAGATAACGCAGTATAAACAATAGATATACATTACAGACAACTACCCACATAACACAGTATAAACAATAGATATACATTACAGACAACTACCCACATAACACAGTACAAACCACAGATATACATGACAGACAAATCCTCACATAACGCAGTATAAACAATAGATATACATGACAGACAACTCCCCGCATAACGCAATATGAACCACAGATATATGTGATTGGCAACTTCTCACATAACGCAATATAAACTACTGAGATACGTGATAGACAAACCCCCACAAAACGCAATATAAATCACAGAGACATGTGACAAATAAATCCCCAATACATTCAATAATAAGAAACTAATCTCTACGCAATAGGCGATTTCCCACAGAACTCAAACCTTAAGTTAATAATCTCCAATATAATAAATCAATATGAGATAACATACCCATTCATGTTAGACTAGTCCACAAATAAGACAATACGTAAGTTTACAAAACTCTAAGAATAACGGAAAAGTAATTAATTCGATTATGTTATAATCTAGAAACTGTTTTTGCATTATATGTAAATCTGTTTACAAAAAAACAAAAATCATATTTTTAGTGTTCCCAAATTTAGTCTTGTACTCCAAATGCGAGATGTCTAAATGAGTCGTTTGAAATAACTTTCTTTTGGGGTACGAGGGGGGGGGGACAGAAGGAAGATAAATCTACTTTATAAATAGCCTGTGTACATCAACGTTGACCTTTATAATATTGTTATCGTTAATTTTATAAATTTTTAATTTGTTTCGGTGTATACATATATATATATATATACTCCTTAACAGAAAGTATGTCTACTCTGGTTTCAAACAGCGCATCTTTCATCCATGTGCCTGCACCAGCATGACACACACGCCATATTTCACATGCTAAGGCAAACATTCTTTGGCCCGAGAAATTGTTGTTTATTCTCCTT
>NW_013788275.1:0-627 GCF_000517525.1 Limulus polyphemus
AATTTAGGATGACAGCCGTTAAAAGCTCCAATACAATAACACATGTTATTCAGTGTGACAGTCGATAAAAGCTCCCACACAATCACATATTATTTAGTAGTTAAAAGCTCACACACACTCACATGTTATTTAGTATGACACTCGTTACAAGCTCCCACACACTCACATGTTATTTAGTATGACAGTAGTTAAAAGCTCCCACACACTCACATGTTCTTTAGGATGACACTTGTTACAAGCTCTCACACACTCACATGTTATTTAGGATAACACTTGTTAGAAGCTACTACACACTCACATGTAATTTAGTTTTACAGTCGTTAAAAGCTCCAACACACTCACATGTTATTTAGTCTGACACTCGTTAGAAGCCACCACACAATCACATGTTATTTAGGATGACAGTCTTAAAAGCTTTCACACACTCTTATGTTATTTAGTATTACAGTCGTTAAAAGCTCCCACACACTCATATTTTATTCAGCATGACACTTGTTAGAAGCTCCCACACACTCACATGTTATTTAGTATGACACTCGTTAGAAGCTCCCACACACTCAAATGTTATTTAGGATGGCACTTGTTAGAATCTCCCACAAACACACATGTTTGTTAGTATGAAACTCA
>NW_013788276.1:0-623 GCF_000517525.1 Limulus polyphemus
GGAAAGATCTAATGATAGGTAAATAAAAGTAACTCTATATCGTCTAAAATCTTTACATGTACATTTCAAAAATATCTTTATAACAATTGTTCCGTTCGAAACTTTTATGTAATAAAATTAACCTTTAAGTCGGATGTTTTTTTTTGTGATTTTTTAAAGTAAGGCGTTTATATAATACTAAATAGGTATCACATCTTTCAGGAATGTAACAGTATATTTTGATACTAAGCAGATATTTTTGGTTGAGGAACGTACTATACGAGGGGTGTCCATGAAGTTCGTGGCCCGAACTATAAAGAAAAGAGGCACTGGTTCGACTATTATATATATTTTTAACATAATCCCCTTCTGTGTCTATGCATTTGCGCCAACTGTGTTTTAAAGTCTTTATGCCATTCTGAAAGTTCATTCTTCTTGGTCCTCAATTTCTGACTAGACGATATGTACGAGATCATCATCACTCAGAAAACGTTAAAGTTGGGGAAAAAATGTTTCTGGAGCTAAATCCAGTGAATACTGGTGGGGGTGATTAAGTATTCGTGGTTAGTGTTCAAAGCAACACGCTGTTTTTGAGCACCCTTTCCATTGATTTCTTGACACAAATTGTTGATTAAAGATGCATA
>NW_013788277.1:0-627 GCF_000517525.1 Limulus polyphemus
CTACACATAGATACGTGTTGTGATTATTGTATCAACAAGAGTTCAACCCTACACATAGATACGTGTTGTGATTATTGTATCAACAAGAGTTCAACTCTACACATAGATACGTGTTGTGATTATTGTATCAACAAGAGTTCAACTCTACACATAGATACGTGTTGTGATTATTGTATCAACAAGAGTTCAACTCTACACATAGATACGTGTTGTGATTATTGTATCAACAAGAGTTCAACCCTACACACAGATACGTGTTGTGATTATTGTATCAACAAGAGTTCAACTATACATAGAGATACGTGTCGTGATTATTGTATCAACAAGAGTTCAACTATACATAGAGATACGTGTTGTGATTATTGTATCAACAAGAGTTCAACCCTACACATAGATACGTGTTGTGATTATTGTATCAACAAGAGTTCAACCACACACATAGATACGTGTTGTGATTATTGTATCAACAAGAGTTCAACCACACACATAGATAGGTGTTGTGATTATTGTATCAACAAGAGTTCAACCACACACATAGATAGGTGTTGTGATTATTGTATCAACAAGAGTTCAACCCTACATAGATACGTGTTGTGATTATTGTATCAACAAGAGTTCAACCATACA
>NW_013788278.1:0-626 GCF_000517525.1 Limulus polyphemus
TTTCTTTTCTCGTTCTTCTTGTTTCTTTTCTTTTTCCTCCAACAACTGCTGTAATCTCTCTTGTTTAGTTTGCTGTTCGAGCTGCCACTGTTGCAGGTTTTCTTGCAACTGCTGTTGTCTCTCTTCTTGTTTATTTTCTTTTCCTCTAACAACTGCTGTAATCTCTCTTCTTGTTTAATTTCTCGTTCTTCTTGTTTCTTTTCTCGTTCATTTTCTCGTTCTTCTTGTTTCTTTTATCGTTCTTCTTGTTTCTTTTGCTGCTCTTGTATTGCAGCCATCAAGTCTGCTATGCTGTAGTTTGATTTGCCGCTTCTCGTTTCCATTTTTTTTTCTGTCTCACTCTCTGACACCAATTTGTTACGACTCTGTTTGTTAATTAACTTTCCGTTACTTCGTTCCGACGAAACTTAAGCGACACAAGTCCTTTCTTAATAACACTGATTTATTCTTTCCGAATATAACTTTACCGATACACCCAACTTCAACAATCGCGCTAAAACAAACGCTAATCAACGAACGTCAACAATACTTCTGATTGCAGTTCAATTACTCACTATCTACACACACATTACATTCCCCGTCACGTTGTCACCCTCTTTTATATACCCGACTACCCTATATCTAGT
>NW_013788279.1:0-675 GCF_000517525.1 Limulus polyphemus
CAGTTGTTGGAGGAAAAAGAAAATGAACAAGAAGAACGAGAAAAGAAACAAGAAGAGAGATTACAGCAGTGGCAACTGGAACAAGAAAGGAAACAGGAAGAAAGTCTTCAACAGTTGCAGGAAAGTCAGCAGCAACTACAGGAAAATCAACAACAATGGCAAGAGGTACAAATGGAAAACATCAGTAAATTTAAAAGCGAATTAGATACGTTAAAGAATGATTTGTTGTGTGTTACACAAGGAGGATACATTGACCATCGACTTAATCAGCCCCAGACAATGGCAAGCCCCTTACAGAGCCCGCAGCTAAACCCTAATGCAGACATATTCAGTCCAGTTAGAAGTCACATTCCAGATATGAATGTCAGTAATAGGAGTGATCCAGTGCGAAGGAAGCCACAGGAATTCGATGGGAAGGCACCATGAGAAGCATATAGAGCACAATTCGAGCTACTGGCAGAGATGAATGGATGGACAGAGGAACAGAAAGCTGTATATCTGGCAACGGGCTTGAAGGGACAACCACTGGAAATACTTGGACAGTTGACAGCAGCCGACAGACACAACTATAGAACACTGGTAGAGGCCCTGGAACTCAGGTACAGAACCCAAGACCAGTCAGAAGTCTACAGGGCCAGGTTCAGGACGAGAGTCCGTGCTAAAGGGGAGAGCCTG
>NW_013788280.1:0-1090 GCF_000517525.1 Limulus polyphemus
CAAAATATGATGCACAACCCACATCTTGTCCTGACATATAACTAGCATCATGCTTTTCAAATCAAGCTCTACCTTACAATTCACATCTTGTCCTGATATATAACTAGCATCATATTTTGTCAAATCAAGCTCTACCTTACAACCCACATCTTTTCCTGACATATAACTAGCTTCATATTTTGTCAAATCAAGCTCTAACTTACAACCCACATCTTGTCCTGACATATAACTAGCATCATATTTTAACAACTCAAGCACTACATTACAAAACGCATCTTCTCCTGACATATAACTAGCATCATATTTTGTCAAATCTAGCTCTACCTTACAACCCACATCTTCTCCTGACATATAACTAGCATCATAGTTTGTCAAATCAAGCTCTACCTTACAAATCCACATCTTGTCATGACATATAACTAAAATAACTAGCATCATATTTTGTCAAATCAAGCTCTACCTTGTCAGGAAAAGATGGGAGTTGTAAGGTATAGCTTGATTTGACAAAACATGATGCTAGTTATATGTCAGGAAAAGAATTGAGTTGTACGGTAGAGCTTGATTTGACAAAATATGGCGCTAGTTATATGTCAGGACAAGATGGGAGTTGTAAGGTTGAGCTTGATTTGATAAAATATGATGCTAATTATATGTCAGGACAAAATCTGAGTTGTAAGGTAGAGCTTGATTTGACAAAATATTATGCTAGTTATATGTCAGGACAAGATGTAGGTTGAAAGGTAGAGCTTGATTTGACAAAATATGATGCTAGTTATATATCAGGAGAAGATGTAAGTTGTAATATACAGCTTGAAGTGAGAAAACATGATGCTAGTTATATGTCAGGACAAGATGTGAGTTGTAATGTAGAGCTTGAAGTGACAAAATATGATGCTAGTTATATGTCAAGGCAAGATGTGAGTTGTAAAGTTGAGCTTGATGTAACAAAATATGATGCTAGGTATATGTCAGGACAACATGTGGGTTGTAAGGTAGAGCTTGATTTGACAAAGTATGATGCTATTTATATGTCAGGAGAAAATATGAGTTGTAATGTAGAGCTTGAATTGACAAAACATGATGCTAGTTG
>NW_013788281.1:0-627 GCF_000517525.1 Limulus polyphemus
ATCAGTCGGAAGTCTACAGGGCTAGGTTTAGGACAAGAGTCCGTGCTAAAGGGAAGAGCCTGCAAGAGCTGGCACAGGACTTGGAAAGCATGGCACACAAGGCCAACCCAACTGCACCACCCGAGCTCCTCAAGTTGTTGCTGAGGGATCAGTTTGTAGATGCCTTGGACAGTCCACAACTGAAGATACAAGTAAAGCAAGCACACCTCTCTACTATGCAGGATGCAATGGCCAGAGCTCTTGAATTCGAATCCTACATTAAGTCCAGCACAGAGGTACCAAGGTTGGTACAGTCATCAGGATTCAAGGACAGAAAAGGGCAGCTTTCAGAGAAGTTTGAGGGGCTTTGCAGGCACTGTAACAAACCTGGGCACAAGAAAGCTCAATGTTGGAAACTTCAACACAGGGAAGATGTCACAGCTGGAAAGGCTGCTACCCAGAAAGGTTGTTGGAACTGTGGATAGCAGGGGCATATGAGGAGCCAGTGTAAGAAGAATACTTCCAATAAGTCAGCCTCGGGAAGCCAGTAGTGGTTCGTGTTGAGGGACGCCTACCAACCCCCAACGTGAAAGTCCCAAAAGCTAGGTGTAAAATGCCAAGCACACATAGTGTCTACGTGACAGGAAA
>NW_013788282.1:0-627 GCF_000517525.1 Limulus polyphemus
TACTTTCTACATAGAGCAAGCAACTGTAACGGACCCCTATTGAATAGCTTTATCTAATAAGAACTTAAAATGTATTAACAATGACCAACCTACTCGCACACACACAGATGGATCAAGACATTTTAGACCTAGCATTTGTCACACCAAATATATTTAACCATATTTCTAACTCAACAGATTTCATAGAACAACTTGTAAAAACACACATCAGATCTCAGGATATTTTAGTTAGTTTTGACGTCACAGACCTATTTACCAATGTTCCGACCTCAGAAACCCTTAGTATCGCCAGACAACGGCTACTGAATGACAACTCTCTACCACATAGAACCGACATGAAGATAGACACCATCATGGAACTAACGACTACAATCAACTTATTTCCAATAGAACGAGGAATTCTACGACCAAACAGATGGTCTAGCCATGGGATCACCACTCTCTCCAATGATAGCAGTCACTTTCATGGAAGACTAAAGAAAGAGGCCTCTCATCCACACATATAAAACCAAGTTTCTACAGACGTTATGTTGACGACACTTTTGTTATCTGTCCCCATGGTCTTGAAAACCTAACAGCCTTCTTACAACACCTTAATTCCGTAGACAAGAATATTTACTTCACCAT
>NW_013788283.1:0-627 GCF_000517525.1 Limulus polyphemus
AACCGATTTGTGGATTTATTCAACACTCTTTACGTGTTAGTAATGAACCGATTTGTGGATATATTAAACACTCTTTACGTGTTAGTAATGAACCGATTTGTGGATTTATTCAACACTCTTTACGTGTTAGTAATGAACAGATTTGTGGATATATTCAACACTCTTTACGTGTTAGTAATGAACCGATTTGTGGATATATTAAACATTATTTACGTGTTAGTAATGAACCGATTTGTGGATATATTCAACATTCTTTACGTGTTAGTATGAACCGATTTGTGGATATATTAAACTCTCTCTTTACGTGTTAGTAATGAACCGATTTGTGGATTTATTCAACACTCTTTACGTGTTAGTAATGAACCGATTTGTGGATTTATTCAACACTCTTTACGTGTTAGTAATGAACCGATTTGTGGATATATTAAACTCTCTCTTTACGTGTTAGTAATGAACCGATTTGTGGATTTATTCAACACTCTTTACGTGTTAGTAATGAATCGATTTGTGGAAATATTAAACACTCTTTACGTGTTAGTAATGAACCGATTTGTGGATATATTAAACACTCTTTACGTGTTAGTAATGAACCGATTTGTGGATATATTAAACACTTTTTACGTGTTA
>NW_013788284.1:0-976 GCF_000517525.1 Limulus polyphemus
GACATTATATTAGAGATAAAGGAAGATAATTGTTTAGATATAAATAAAAGAGTGCATGGTGACATTAGATTATAGATGAAGGAAGTTAATTTGCGTTTTTCAAATCAAAGAGTTCATGGTGAGATTAGATTATTGATAAAGGAAGACAATTTGTTATTTACAAATCAAACAGTGCCTGGTGACATTAGATTATAGATGAATGAAGATAATTTGTTATTTACAAATCAAAGAGTGCCTGGTGACATTAGATTATAGGTGAAGGAAGATAATTTGTTATTTACAAAGGAAGATAATTTGTTATTTACAAATCAAAGAGTGCCTGGTGACATTAGATTAGAGATAAAGGATGTTAATTTGTTAGTTACAAATCAAAGAGTGCTTGGTTACATTAGATTATAGATGAAGGACGATACTTTGTAACTTACAAATAAAAGAGTGAATTGTTACATTATATTAGAGATAAAGGAAGATAATTTGTTAGTTATAAATCAAAGAGTGCATTGTGACATTAGATTATTGATGAAGGAAGATAGTTTGTTAGTTACAATTTAAAGAGTGCATGGTGACATTAGATTATAGAAGAAGGAAGTTAATTTGTTATTTACAAATTAAAGAGTGCATGGTGACATTATATTAGAGATAAAAGAAGATAATTTGTTAATTTCAAATCAAAGAGTGCATCGTAACATTAAACGAGTGATCAAGAAGATAATTTGTTATTTACAAATCAAAGAGTGCATGGTGACATTATATTATAGATAAAGGTAGATAATTTATTATTTACAAATCAAAGAGTGCATGGTGACATTAAATTATAGATGAATTAAGTTAATTTGTTATTTACAAAACAAAGAAAGCATGGTGACTTTAGATTATAGATAAAGGAAGACAATTTGTTATTTACAAATCAAAGAGTGCATGGTGAGATTAAATTAGAGATAAATGAAGATAATCTGTTATTTACAAATAAAAGAGT
>NW_013788285.1:0-626 GCF_000517525.1 Limulus polyphemus
AAAGTATTCCAACAGTGTAACTAATGTTTATAAAGTATTCCAACAGTGTAACTAATGTTTATAAAGTATTCCAACAGTGTAACTAATGTTTATGAAGTATTCCAACAGTGTAACTAAAGTCACCTAAGATTCATTGAAATAAATAAACATGGTACACTTCCTAACTTAAAAACTCCAAATATAGACGTATCATTCCTAAGCAGGCAAAGCAATGTGAAGGTTTTTAGATCTAACAAATACAATTAGTGTCATGTTTCAATATTTTATTTTTTAATTACTTTTGCTAATCCTAGAAAGTCTCACTGTGTCGCCAGTTTAAGATGTTTACACAATTGCATTCTCGTACTTTATACAAATAGTACTTCCTTTAAACTGTAATAGGTACAACCTAGCTAATGAATAATGGTATCATACGAAAAGCCTCTTCGGCAGTAATTCCCGGCGGACAAAAGATAGATCTGAAGTGCTAATTTTACTGACGTCAAGTATGAAATATTGTTAAGTATCTGCTTCTTTGATAATTTCCGGTATAAATTCTTTCCGAGTGACTTCAGCGATACAAGTCCCTTTTTTATTAAAACTAAGTTTATTCTTTTTTGATACAAACTTTGTGATACACTTAATTT
>NW_013788286.1:0-626 GCF_000517525.1 Limulus polyphemus
GACCCATATCGATGTCAACAAAATCTAGTGAAGGAAGAGTAAAAGACCGATATAACAGTCAACAAAATATAGTTTAAGAAGGATTAAAAATACCATTATGAAAGTCATTAAAATATAGCGTAAGAAACACTAAAAATGCTTCTATCAAAGTCGAAAATATCTAATCTAAGAAGGCCTAAAAAGTCAGTTATAAAAGTCGACAAAATCGAGTGGAAGAAAACTAAAAACACGTTTTCAAAGTCAACAAAATCTAGTGGAAAACTGACTAAAATGACCCTTATCAATGTCAACAAAATCTGGAGGAAGGAAGACCAAAAATCCGTTATAACAGTCGAAAAAATATAGTGGAAAACTGACTAAAAGGACCCATATCAATGTCAACAAAATCTAGTGGAAGGAAGACTAAAATACCGTTATAACAGTCGACAAAATATAGTTTAAGAAGGATTAAAATTACCATTATGAAAATCATTAAAATATAGTGTAACAAAGACTAAAAATACCTCTATCACAGTTGAAAATATTTAGTCTAATAGGCCTAAAAAGACAGTTATGAAAGTCGACAAAATCGAGTGGAAGAAAACTAAAAACACGTTTTCAAAGTCAAGAATATCCAGTGGAAAACA
>NW_013788287.1:0-627 GCF_000517525.1 Limulus polyphemus
AGTGTATCATATATATACTTGTCAGAATTGTTGAGGTCAGAGAATACGTGTATAATCATGGTACTTTTGGTAGAGTAAAATACTTGTTTTATGAAAATATTTAGTATTTACTTACTAGTTTGTCAGAGATACGGCCCCAGCATAATGTTCCAATTGCATAACATCCACCACTCGCGAGAAACAATAGGCCTACAACTGATGGCTGCAATCCGAACTGTTTGGAAATAACACAAACGCTACAATTTGTAATTTCCTTACTAAAATGCATCAATTTCAAACATGAAAAATGTATTCCACTTATAGATAACTTAGGGCTAAAATGTCAATATTAGATATCTAAATTACATAATAAATATATATTAAATATCACTTTGACAGTTATCTAAAATATTGAACCTCGTAAGCCTGCTGGTCGAGAAAAAACTTTAAAATCACGTCATCGGAAATATAACTACTCTTACCAAATAAAGTCAACAGAAATGTCTTAATAGATCCCTTCATTAGAAATATAAAAAGTACTGTATTATTTACTTTATCATACATAGAAGAATATATTATAGAATTACTTTATCATAAATACAATACCATATTATAGCATTACTTTATCATAAATACAATACTGTTACG
>NW_013788288.1:0-1230 GCF_000517525.1 Limulus polyphemus
CCAAAGAGTTGGCGGTGGGTGGTGATGACTAGCTGCCTTCCCTCTAGTCTTACACTGCTAAATTAGGGACGGCTAGTGCATATAGCCCTCGTGTAGCTTTTCGCGAAAAACAAAAACAAAACAAACAAACCCCTAGAATCTTCAGGTTAGCCGAAATACCTTTTCTACACATTTCAATCTTATTAAAATACCTTTTCCACATATTTCAATCTTATTAAAATACCTTTTCCACACATTTCAATCTTATTAAAATACCTTTTTCACACATTTCAATCTTATTAATATGGAAAAATATTGAGATGATCCGTATTTTTTGCACCGTGTTCGATTCTCTTTACATCATCTGTAAAGAAAACAATTATGATACATATTGTAAGTATTTAATTTAAAAACTGTAAGTGTGCTACATTATTTATTTATTTAATAAGGTTACGTTAATACACCTTTTGGGCCGCAAGGTGAGTTCCGTTTTGTTAACTAACATAACACACTACACAGTTCTAAGCTCGTATTGTTCAAAACTTATTAAATCAATTGAGTTTTAAGTTACCTTGCATACTGGTCGTTCAATTTTGCAAGCCTACCAAAATATGTTCTTATTCTTATTGCAGTCACGATTTGTTTTTGGTTTTTCTTCTCATAAGTTTAGCCTTTCCTGAATCGTGATCTTTCCAAAACTTGCAGAATTCGCTTAGCACAAAGAACATGATAATAAATTTAATGAAATATAAATGGTATAATTAGAAACATTCAATATCATATCCTAAAGTAATAACTTTTCTTTCTTCTCTGTAACACGTGATGGATGGAAATCGAGTCATCAAGGTTTGTTGCTGAACTGGCCCAAAGGTGAATACAAATCCTTCATTTTCACTCGCATATACAACCAATTAGTATGCACCTTTTCTACTGTATCATTTAACCGCTGTAATAGTGACGGATTTTCCTTCATCATACCTTTTTTTTTCCTTATTAAGCACCTCGACTTTACAAACCTCAGTGTTACTGGATATGTCTTCCATCCAATTTAGTACAATTGAATTACTTTCCATTGAAAGTGGCAAAAGTATAGCTAATTATTGCTGGGGAAAGTTGAATTGCTTTCCATTAAAAGTGGCAAAGTAGAGTTAATTATCCCTGGGACAAGTAATTAGTACATTTGAATTACTTTGCATTAAAAATGGCAAAAGTAGAGCTAATTATTCCTGGGACAAGTATTTAGTACAATTT
>NW_013788289.1:0-627 GCF_000517525.1 Limulus polyphemus
TACGGTCTTTATAGTCCGTCTTACACTACATTTTTTTGAAATTCATATTGGTTTATTAGTCTTTCTTACACTAGATTCTTTTGACTTTTATAATGGTTTTTTAGTCATTGTTACTCTAGATTTTGTCGACTTTGATAACGACATTTTTAGTCCTTCTTACACTAGATGTTTTCGACTTTGATAACGGTCTTTTTAGACCTTCTTACACTAGATTTTCTTGACTTTTACAACGGGCAGTTTAGTCCTTATTACTCTAGATTTTGTTGACTTTGATAACGGTCTTTTTAGACCTTCTTACACTTGTTTTTCGAATTTGATAAATGTCTTTTTAGTCCTTCTTACACTAGATTTTTTCGAGTTTGATAACGGTCATTTTAATTCTACTTACACTAGATTTGGTCGACTTTGACAACGGTCTTTTTAGTCCCCCTTACACTAGATTTTTTAAATTCATAATGGTCTTTTTAGTCTATTTACACTCGATTTTGTCTATTTTGATAACGGTCTTTTTAGTCCTTGTTAATATAGATTTTGTCGACTTTGATAACGGTCTTTTTATTCCATGTAACTATAGATTTTTTCGACTTTGATTACAGTGTTTTTAGTCTTTATTATTCTAGATTTCTT
>NW_013788290.1:0-1006 GCF_000517525.1 Limulus polyphemus
TTCACCACCCCAGAGACTGATAAGGCTGGTAAGTGGCAAGGGTCTCCCATGCTCCACTCCACAAGAGGGTTGGACTTGCATACAGGATATCCAGAGAATGTGCCCAGATCCTCATCAGTACAGAAAGGTTCTTTACTGTCGATAGTGTAACAGGTGACTGCAAAATCCTATCTTTAAAAGCCAGCAAGTACTAGCCAAAGAAATAGGTAGATACAAAATTCCAGTGTTGGCTTTTTCCATGACACTCCATGGAATGCATACAGTCTGGGTTGGACATGAAATGTAATACAGATAAATAGTGAAATATCATAAGTAAACCTGAAGTGATCTTGCAGAACACCCCATTTAACAATGAACACATGAAGGGTCAAGGCAAATGTTAAGAGCACTTTCCATTATCCTGGTCTGATGCAGATTTTGGGTAATTATACCCTGGGAGGCAACAATAGCCACCTAGTGGGATTCTACAGTAAGTTACTTATGAGTAAAAAAGAATTTAAGTATACTCACAAGTTTAAAGTTGATAGGTGGATTTAAGAATAACTATGGGCAGAAGTCTGAATCCTTCCAGAAACAAAACAGCCAAGTGGTGGAGATAATATGCAATGAAGGTTTGTGGGGTAGTCCCTTTCACCATCTTTTCATTTCTTGGGACCCCCTCCTGTACTAGAGCCCTCTCATCTTCCACATTTAGTGACTAGATCTGCCATCTCACCTGTCTGGTTTACTCCTCTTTGAAAGTGGATGATTGTCAGCTTTTTTTTGTCTCCTCTCACCAGGTTTGACACCTTACTCATTCCCTTGTAACCTATTTTCACCATCCTCTACAGGACATTCTCCAGGCTGGTATGTAAAAACATGAAAAGAAGAAGTGTGAGATACATAAAACAAACAGCCCATTGAAGACATAGGATTCTGTTAGGGTCAGAATGATCACTGATATGTGATATAAAATGAAGGGATTTGGGAGAAAAGGTATGATCATCAACACTAGCAGCAGAAGTCA
>NW_013788291.1:0-675 GCF_000517525.1 Limulus polyphemus
CACAATAAAGGTGGATGAGACTTGTTATAAGTGCAACTGTGATAATCTGTACTTATGTGTGAGATACTTACAAGACAGAAATATTGTTGAACATCTACTTGCAGTTATTCAAGTTTCCAGTTTTGATGCACATTCCTTGACTGATTCCATCATAGCAATATGTCCAGAGCATGGCTTCAGTTTGCAAAATGTTCTTAGCCAATGCTATGAAGGAGTTAGAGGGATGTTCTGGTGGTGTTCAAAAACTTCTCCAGGAAAGACTGGGCCGATCTATCCACTACGTGCACTGCCTAAACCACCAGCTACACCTTGTAGCTGTGCATGTGATTTCGGCTGCAGATGTTGACGTGGACACCTTTTTTGGCACTTGCAACATCCTGTACAACTTCATACGTAAGCCAAATGTGTCTGTTCACTACACTGGGCAAGCACTGAAATGACTGTTTAAACAGCGGTGGACTGGCCACCTAGCTACTGTGAAAGTTATCACAGGATCATATAAGCCTATTTTGACGATTCTGGCGGACATTGCCACAAATGAGAATAACACATTCTTACCTGAATTAGTGGTGGAGGCAATCGGATTGTTGAAACTGATAAAAAAAACCCTTTCTGTTCCATGCTGTAGGCTGTCCACAAAGTATTGAGTATACTAGCACCTGTCAATATTCATCT
>NW_013788292.1:0-1487 GCF_000517525.1 Limulus polyphemus
GATATGTAAAAGGATTTACTAAAAACCTTGTTAATGAAGGATGTAGAAGGATGAATATTTTATTGCCTTTGTTCTATATTAAGCACTAGCGAAAGTATCCGGCTTCGCTCGGTTATTGGGTTGATAGTGTATTCTAAACCCATTTTAACATAAAAAGGAATATGATATAAAAGCCATTGTTACCAAAACGCACTGACTTTTCTATATATTAGAAGTTGTTATATCACTTCTTTTCTATGTGGTGCACACTCTCAGGGTCCACTTGGTATGGGTGCAAAATTTCAGGTTTCTAGGTTCTTTCCTCTTGGAGCTATGGCAGTCACACATACATAAACACGCACGTACGCACTCACACACGTGCGTGTTTGTCTCTCTCTGTGATTTCTGTTTTTAATGTAAGGAACCACTTCTTTTCGCTAGCTTGCCTCACAAAAAGATGTGCAGGCGCGCATGTACGTGGATAAGTAATAATTCCCAGGTGCACACCCTCAGGGTCCACTTATTATGTGTGCAAAAATTTCAGGTTTCTAGGTTTTCCTCTTGGAGCTTTGGTGGTCACACACACACACAGACTAACAGACACGTCCTTTTATTATTATAGATTTATACTTTAAGGTAATTAAACAGTATTAACCTTCTGTCTTATAATACACACTACTTGTATATTGAAATGTCTAGCTTTATTTTATACAGACGTTAGTTTTTATTCCAACAGTAGGTTAAAAGTACTTTACTTTGTTTTACTTTATAGACATCTGTATATCATCAGTGTGTAGCTTTACAGGTACGTTTTACACCAAAATGAAGTCAAAGTACTTAACTGTGTTACTTTATATATTAGTTCGGGCACAGTGGTAAGTGTGTCAAAATGTGGATCCGTGGTTCGTGTCCCGTTATTACAAAATTTAAAAATTGCGTTCTGCACTTTATGGCCATGGGTGTGTTATAAAAGTGACGGTCAAATCCCCCTATCTGGTCTGACAAGACCACTCCAAAAGTTGGCGCTGTTATCTAGATTCTTATCTAGCACCTAGCTTACACTAATCAGGGCTAATCAAGACAGAATGATCGAAACAAGTAACACTAACAAGGAAATTTCTATACAGTGTTATGATCGTATTTCTAGAATTGTATACAGTGTTATCATCATTTTTTTTTGGAAATTTCTATACAGTGCTATGATCGTATTTCTAGAATTGTATACAGTGTTATCATCATTTTTTTTTGGAAATTTCTATACAGTGTTATCATTGTTATTCTAGGAGATTTCTATACAATGTTATCATTTTTTTTGGAAATTTCTATACAGTGTTATGATCGTATTTCTAGAATTGTATACAGTGTTATCATCATTTTTTTTGGAAATTTCTATACAGTGTTATCATTGTTTTTCTAGGAGATTTCTATACAATGTTATCATTGTTTTTCTAGGAGATTTCTATATAGTGTTATCATTGTTTTTCTAGGAGATTTCTATACAGTGTTAT
>NW_013788293.1:0-627 GCF_000517525.1 Limulus polyphemus
TAACAATATTCAGGTTCTGTGACTTCTGTGTAACAATATTCAGGTTCTGTAACTTCTGTGTAACAATATTCAGGTTCTGTAACTTCTGTGTAACAATATTCAGGTTCTGTGACCGAGTGTGTAACAATATTCAGGTTATGTGACTGTTGTGTAACAATGTTTAGGTTATGTGACTGAGTGTGTAACAATATTCAGGTTCTGTTACTTCTGTGTAACAATATTCAGGTTCTGTTACTTCTGTGTAACAATATTCAGGCTCTGTGACTGAGTGTGTAACAATATTTAGGTTCTGTGACTTTTGTGTAACAATATTTAGGTTATGTGACTGAGTGTGTAACAATATGCAGGTTCTGTGGCTGAGTGTGTAACAATATTCAGGTTCTGTGACTGAGTGTGTAACAATATGCAGGTTCTGTGGCTGAGTGTGTAACAATATTCAGGTTCTGTGACTGAGTGTGTAATTAGTTATGTGTTTCACATCCTATTGTTTTAGTATTATTCTGTGATGTGATGAAGGTCTTCTTCTGTGGTATGATGAAGGTCTTCTTCTGTGGTATGATGAAGGTCTTCTTTTGTAATATGATGAAGGTCTTCTTTTGTAATATGATGAAGGTCTTCTTCTGTGGT
>NW_013788294.1:0-1834 GCF_000517525.1 Limulus polyphemus
AGTTCTTGACTAGGACTGGACGGGTACAGACTCCTCGACCGATTTCACAAAAGAAAAAAGAAGACTGCGCCGGTAAGTAAGACCTCTGATAGTAATAAGACGATACCAAACACACAAGACCCCTTACCATCTCGAACAAACCATACAGTATTCCTGTTTTAATCATTGAGGGAATTCCACTGTCACTCAGAATACCAAAGATTGTCACTGATATAAGAAAACCGTTCACTGATTTACATTTGAAAGACATTTTTGGAAGTCATGGTATTTAAGAAAATTTCCTCCAAAATGTGTCCTTAGAGGAACTGCTCAGTGGGCTCTAAACACTGCATTCGACAGCAAAGCCACAGTACACACACCAAGAACATCACTTCAAAACCAGCCATTGACGTGCTTAAATCATTAGGTTACACTAACACTAAGGTACAACGAATCTTTTTTCTTAAAACAAAACAAAAGACACCAGTCTTATATATAAACTTAGTAAACGACATCCCTTTCCCTAACCTAACATATACATACCATTCCAAGTATGCTGATGACATAGCTGTCTGGAGTATATCCAGAAACCCACTAATTGCAACTGCTTGAGTCCAAAAACCACTAAATTTAATCCTAGAATGGTGCAACAAATGGCGAGTTATATTAAACCCAACAAAAAACACAAACAATCGCTTTTTTTTCAAAAACACATAAAAACCCTGAAGAAAATCAAATTAAAGTTAGGAGAAGTAGAAATAAAAATGAATAATAATAATAATAGATTTCTTGGTGTCAACTTCGACACACGCCTCACACGGATGAAGCGCATTCAAAACATACAAGAGTCAATTAGCAAGCAATGTATATATTTTAATAGTTGTGTCTGGTGAACAGCCTGTGTGTTGACCGGCAATAAGTTTGATGTAATTTTCTGTTTTGTTGTAATTGTAGTTTGTTGAAGTTATTGTCTGACATATTGTATGTTATCTGGCAGCCATATTCTATTAGGGTTCGTATAAATGTTTTGCCTTAGGGCTAATCTGATTCTTCCAAAATTCACCCCTGTAAATTATCGACATAAAATTAGCAGCTTACCCAGATTAAGAAACAGACTAAATGAGCTTGTCTACGAGTACTACAAGAAAGCAGTAAAAAGAAACGAACATACAGCTGCTTGTCACAAAATCATAAACACTCCTGTTAAATACATATCAGGCCAGGATTATTTTATTTTTCGTTTTACGATACCGCCGACTTGAATGTATTGATTACAGAAAATACAACAACATAACTTGTATTTCCGTCTTTTATTCCAACATTCAAATTCATATTTCCGAGAAAAAATAATAATCTGATTTCCCTTTTCTTTTTTAATTTCCAAGTCAGCATTTTGCTCTTGAGGAAAAAATCAACACAAATCTGTCAGTCTTGGTATTTTTAAGGTATTTTTCACTGTTCGGATGGATGAAACAGTAATGAGTCTTGCCAATCGCGTACAAAATGGCGGTATGGATCTCGGTAATTATTCGGAAAAACTTAGATATTGTGAGACATTCAATACAAAAAAATTATTTTGATGAAACCATTGGTGACTTGATAGGACGAACGCTGAGTGAAGACTAGAATATCTCGGTCAGGAGATTTCAAACACCTAAATTACATGCATGCTAGTAATTTATTTTTACGAAACTTTTCCAATGAAGCTAGGGTTCGGAGGAGGGGAAAAATAAAATAAAATTGTGCCATCAGTTACTAGCATGCATGTAATTTAGGTGTTGAGGCCAGGGTTATTTATTTGATGGGTTACTTTTCGTTTTTCTCTTTGTACAATAAATTGTATGGCCCCACACTT
>NW_013788295.1:0-627 GCF_000517525.1 Limulus polyphemus
TTTGCCTTTGCTTCTCTACTTGATATGTTGGTGTTTCTATGCTTATGTTGTATTTTGCAGTGTTCAAAAATGTGAGAAGGTGTTTTGCTGTGTTCATTGAATCTGGTTTCCATTTTTCGTCTTGTTTCTCTGATTAGAAGTCGTGGCAGTTATTGCATTGTATTTTATAAATAATGTTGGTGTTATGTTTGTCAATGTAGTTTTTACATAGTATGGATTTTAGCTTTGTGCCCGGTTTTTGAATGCATTTAGTGTTTATTGGAATGTTATGTTTTGTTGTAAATGTTTTCCAAATGTTGATTATTTTATTGCTAATATCGGGAATATACTGTATGCAACAGTGCAGGATTTTAGTTAGTTGTTTCATTGAAATTATTATTGTTTGTTTGCTGTTGATTGTGTTGTTGGCCTAGGTATATGTGTGTATGATTTTTTTCGACGGTTTTTGAAAAAAATTTATTGACGTTGAGCAAGTGTTATTTTAGTTGTTTGATTTCCTCGTTAATTTTATCTGGTGAGCATAGTTTTGTGGCTGTGTTTATACATACATCATTACCTCTCTTTCTTGATATTTTTTGCTATATCTACTCGATGCTGCTGCTTTACAATTCTATGGCCCAAGCTTAC
>NW_013788296.1:0-629 GCF_000517525.1 Limulus polyphemus
GAAGTCACTTGGCTTTGAAGCAAAAAAACAGGTTGATGTCCTCTTTAACACCTTCCACATTTTTATAAGTTTTCCTATAAAGTTGGTAAGGCAGCAAACGATAAAGATGGTAATACTATGGTGCCATATCTGGAGAATATGGTGGGTTGAGGAGAACTTCCCAACCCCATAATCTTGTGCCACTTGTGGACGTACATTGTTGTTGGCCCGGCATGGCCAGGTGGATAAGGCGCTCGACTTGCAATCTGAGGGTCGCGGGTTCGAATCCTCGTCCCACCAAACATGCTCGCCCTTTCAGCCGTGGGGGCGTTATAATGTGACGGTCAATCCCACTATTCGTTGGTAAAAGAGTAGCCCAAGAGTTGGCGGTGGGTGGTGCTGACTAGCTGCCTTCCCTCTAGTCTTACACTGCTAAATTAGGGACGGCTAGCGCAGATAGCCCTCGTATAGCTTTGCGCGAAATTAAAAAACAACAAAAAAAACAAGCATTGTTGTGGAGAAAAACACCTTTCCGATTGAAGAGTGAAGGGCGTTTCTGATGAAGGGCTTGATTTAAATGTTTCAGTTGCTGACTATAGATCTCTGCATTGAGAGTTGGCTGTGGATTGAAGAGTTCGAAATGAATTACT
>NW_013788297.1:0-627 GCF_000517525.1 Limulus polyphemus
TTTAAGCTAATTTTCCATAGCTGTTTTTATAAATTATTAACATAACATATCTTTTTCAATCAGTCTCCAGTTGTCACTTTTATTATATTTAAACACTTAAGTGTAGTTTTATATATACATACATTTATCCATTTCTAAAGTAAAATATCATTAACACCCTTTTCACATACACTGTTAATATTGGGTACACTATACCTGAAATGAGATGCTTACAACAGTGCATAGAGATATAGATTAAACATTTCATGGTAAACCGGATGACTTTCATGATGTCACTAAACTTCCTTTATACCTATCACTCAATCGATTACACCACCATTTCCAGTTTGCCCCTGAAGAAGAAAGGTCTCCACTATTCGAAAGCACTAGGGTTATTGGGTTTTATTCATTTCTGTCACGACTGATTAAACCTACGTGTTTTCTAACATCATGAATTTTCAATTACAAAATAGAGAAGTCATTGTAGTTTTATTTTAATAAATAATTGTAATATTCGGTTGTTACGTTCTGTTACACCATAAAATCATGAAATTTACTCACGATGATTCTTACGTACATATTTTCTTGCTTGTGTCGTGAATGGTTCCGAACACACATTATGTTATTGATATCAATAAAATGTAACTA
>NW_013788298.1:0-651 GCF_000517525.1 Limulus polyphemus
TTTCCTGTTCAGCAGTCAATCCAGCATCAGCTGCATTTTCACCTGGCATTCGTTTACGACGTATTTTTCTTCTTTCAATGGTCAATCCCATGTTTCACATTGATTCTTGCCCACTTTAAGTACTTCTTGACAGGACTTTTCACGTGATTCTACCAATTTCTCTTTCAAAGAATCAAGATCAGCAGCTGCTTTTCTAAAATTCATTTTTGGGTCCCGAATACGTTTCTGCAATTGATTGATAGATGATAAAAGATTTCTCCAAAAATGCAAAAGTACAAAAAAATCAAATGTAAGCATGCGTTGCAGAATATTATGAGCACCACATTTTGTTTCAGCAGTGTTGCCATTCTCACTTAATTGCTCTAGCAGTCCTAGCAATTCAACCAATTTTTCATGTACAACTTTTACTGCCTTTTCTCTTGCACTCCACCGTGTTTTTGATTCACGCTTGACAGAGATCTTAAGCTCCTGCTGCAGTTCGTCCCATCGAGTTGTTGAATGAGCAAAGAAATTATAAATGGCTTCAATTATACCAAAAAAGGTAATAACTGTTGTTTCCTGACTTGCAGCATGAAGACATGCTAAGTTCAAACTATAGTTGTCACAGTTTATAAACACTGCTTTTGGATTTTTGTTCAGAACTTTTTGTTG
>NW_013788299.1:0-773 GCF_000517525.1 Limulus polyphemus
GAACTTCTATAATTCTCTAAATTTCCAATCATAACATTCATCAATTTAAGTGCTTTTCTTTAATTTTATCCTTATATCTTTTGTGAGTCAGCCTTGTTTTTATACTTGCAGCCATCTTTCTTTCTATACGAAACTTATCTATCTTGAAATTTTAAACATATATTTTTTTTAAAGTTTCCCATATTTGATCAGTGTCTGTAAGTAATTGAGTTACCTTATTCACAAAGCAAAGTTCTTGTCTCATCCCTACAGAATTTATTTATTGAGCATTTAGAACCTAGATCTCATTATTCTTTATCCCCACATTCAGGAAAACATCAAGCCTAAAGTGAGCAATGAACATTTTCACCTAGACGTTCTGCAAGCTTCACTCTATAAAACATTTCTATATTAGACGTTAACAATAAACCTAAAATTGTGTTGTTCTTAGTAGGTTCCATGTCCTGTTAGTGAAGAAAACCATTATGAACAGTTTATAAAAACTTCTAAGTAATTTACAGAAATTAAATCCCCCACAGTTACGACCTCATTAATAGTTAAATCGTGCTGACATTCACGAAAAATAATTACAAATTCCTATCCTTCACTTGAATGAGGTTCACTTTTAAGTTATCTACAGTTATGTCGTGTAGTGATATATTTAACAATAACTTCGAAGAAACTTCGAAGTGACTGAAAAATCTGCAACTTTCAATAATTACCTTGTTTTTAACTAAAATAATCACCTACTACTAAACATTCGCAGTGAAACAATTAGCGTCCTTATCTTGCAT
>NW_013788300.1:0-627 GCF_000517525.1 Limulus polyphemus
GAAATATGAATGTTAGTGTGATTAATTCCTAACAATTTAGTGTAGAATATCCTGCTTGTGAAATAAAATTTGGCATCAACATTATTCATGACTGTTCTCCCGTCATTTCAAGAGCTTTTTTTTTTATCTTTGCCTGCGTGGGCAGCTTTTCAGACGGGAGAGAGACGAACCCTCAGACAGACACCACAGTTTGCAATATATATAAAATCTCTTAGACTCATAATACCTGAAGAGTTCAGCCTGTTCAGAGTTGAGTGATCCGATCAATACTTAGACATTTGAACAGAACAACTAGTTAATTTCCTACGTATTAAAGAACAAGTAATAAGTAATCATTTTCTATCTGTTTGTACATGTCACATTTAGTATAAACTAGACCACCGTGACCCGTTGGGTCAACCACTATTCAGAGATTATGAAGAATTCAAGCTAATTTCAATACTGCACCGAAATGAAGGTTTATTTTGAGATAATTTATTAAATAGCTGCTCGGCGAGAGGTTATCGTTTATAAAATTTTGTTGTTGTTCTCGACTTGATTTTTATTTTATTACCTCATCTCCATAGTTACTATTTGCATATAGTCAATAATATTGTAGGTCTATTTTATTGTTGTTCTTTCTACGCG
>NW_013788301.1:0-627 GCF_000517525.1 Limulus polyphemus
CACAGTACACAGTATCGTTAATTCTTGTGTTTTCTTACTGACAGTACACATTACCGTTAAATCTTGTGTGTTCTTATTGATAGTACACAGTATTTATAAATCTTGTGTCTTCTTATTGACAGTACACAGAACTGTTAAATCTTGTGTCTTCTTATTGACAGTACACAGGATTGTTAAATCTTGTGTCTTCTTATTGATAGTACACAGTGTCGTTAAATCTTGTGTCTTCTTTTTGACAGTACACAGTATCGTTAAATCTTGTGTTTTCTTACTGACAGTACACATTATCGTTAAATCTTGTGTCTTCTTATTGACAGTACACAGTATCGTTAAATCTTGTGTCTTCTTATTGACAGTACTCAGTATTGTTAAATCTTGTGTCTTCTTATTGACAGTACACAGTATTGTTAAATCTTGGTCTTTTTATTGTACAGTACACGGTATTGATAAATCTTGTGTCTTCTTGCTGACAGTACACAGTTTTGTTAAATCTTGTGTCTTCTTATTGACAGTACACAGTATTGTTAAATCTTGTGTCTTCTTATTGAAAGTACACAGTATCGTTAATCTTGTGTCTTCTTGTTGACAGTACACAGTATCGTTAAATCTTGTGTTTTCTTATTAACA
>NW_013788302.1:0-628 GCF_000517525.1 Limulus polyphemus
GTAAATTTTACATCACAAGTTCTTTCACTCTTCTTCAAATATCTTTACACATCGGGAAACTAAGTTCTGGATTATTATCCTGCTGAATTTCAAAACAAGGGTTAACTAAATGTCATATTCTGGCTACTCAAATGTGAAGCAAGATGTTTTGACACTTTCTGCATAATACTTCCAACTTTGACTTCCTCCGAGAAATATACCAGCCCATCTGAAAACTACCAGTTTATTAATTTTATTAGTATAATGGCTTAATTATTACAAAAGTATACATATTTTGAATCATTGCAATGAGTTCTTCCGATACGGTTGTTGCGTCAGCGAGGTCACGTGACTCGTTCTCTCGAACCTTCGGGAATTGTCGGGAGATTGCTAGGTATAGGGGAGTCTGGTATATATAAGAGGGTGACAACGTGACGGGACAATAATGTGTGTAGGCAGGGAGTAATTGAACTGCAGTCAGATAGTATTGTTGAAGTTGAGCACGTTCGTTGTTATAGCTCGACTGTTAGAAATAAGTGTATCGGTAAAGTTGTATTCGGAAAGAATAAACCAGTTTTATTAAGTAAGGACTTGTGTCGCTAAAGTTTCGTCGGAACTAAGTAACGGGAAATCAATTAACAAACGGAGT
>NW_013788303.1:0-1515 GCF_000517525.1 Limulus polyphemus
ATAAGAATTGAAAACTGCCGCTCTAACACCAGCACATTTTAACATATAGCTAATGTGAATTATTATCCTATACATCATAGAAAAGTAATTTCGTATTTTTAATACATTTATAAAGAAACAAGTGTGTAATTGACGGTTACGTTTTTACACTTCTCTGTCTATCCTAGAGTTGCGAACTTCATTTCGAATAATTAGTATATTTTAACGTCATCTTTAGGGTATGAAAGGAAGATATTATAGAATTATATAGAAGAATTGTAGCAAAGTAATGGAAGTAACATTATTGTATATAAAAGTTAGCAGAATGGACGTTCGACCCTTGGTATCAGTTGGTGGATGTTTCCTGATTTATCTGGCAATTGGTACAATACTAACGTTTGGAAACCTCACTCCTTACTTAACTTCTTACCTGAGACAAAAAGTCAAGAAGGACACAACATATGAAGAAACTAGCTGGATTTTTTACTCGTATATCTCTACATGTTCTTTGCTTTACTTTGGAGGCAAACTAGGCTGTCTCATTGGACGTCGTTGGAGCATGGTTATTGGTAAGATGTACACTTATATATGTATTTAATAATAATAACTAATAAAAACAGTTCCAACAAGGTTATTAAATTCATGGATATAAATTATTATAATATACAATGACAATAAACCTGTAAATAAATAAATTCGAATTGGATGAAGAGGACACGTTTTTACTAAAGTCCAGGGGTCGCTACAAGCTATTGGGGTTTTATGAAGTTACAATTCAAAAATATGTCGTTACTGTTTATTTAGTTTTCAGATACTAACATACATTTTCATACACAAACACGGACACTAACATACCTAAACTTTATAAATATAGTAGTATAGGATTATATTTATATACGATCGAGAAAAAAATGGAAACGAATTAATTAAACTTTGACAACCACAGAAATTCAAAATTAAACTTTCAAACATTTGAAAAATTTATCAATCACCAAACGCACAGTTAATAAATACGTGTCTGGCCAGGACTTGATAGAAACGGTAATGAACAATACCACATAAATATACCAATGTTAATAATTATTTTAGGAATCATAAAAAGTTAAAGAATAAGAGAAAACCTAATTAAAAAAACGTAATATTGTGAATTTATATAACTTCAATATTAATAACAATATCGAGTAACTATCAGCAGTAATAAGTTTTAACTATATCTCGTGAACTAACTCGTTTAAACTTAAGGCAGGGTTTTTATTTCGTCGTTAGATCACGTAGCTACATCTGCCTGACCAGGAAATTTACATAATCTTTCACAACATTAACATCTGTATGTCATCGCTAGGGGAAGCTCGTGAAATTCAACGTGTTTTAGCTAGAAGGTGAGTTAGCACTTTAATATAACTAAAACTTCATATTTGAACTAAACGATAGAAGGAATAATAAATGAACGGTAAACCATAACAAAATAAAAGTAGAATTTACTATCACACATCATACATAAAACTGGCGTATAGGATAATATTTTGGTTGTTTATT
>NW_013788304.1:0-1298 GCF_000517525.1 Limulus polyphemus
TGCTGTTCAACAGTTTCTTGCTGTCTTTGAGTAGTCTGCCTTTCAGCTTGAGCTCGAAGTCTAACTTTACGTTGTTCCAAAGTCTCTTCCTGTATTTGAACAGCCTGTCTTGCAGCTTGTGCTTGAAGTCTTTGATTGCGTTCTTCTTCTGTTTCAGCTGCTCCTTGTGCTTGCATTCTTTTAGCGGCAGAAGACTTTCCATAGAAAGGGCGTTTCTTGGGTGGCATAATCACCTGTATCACTAAACAATAACTTGCAATTCACAAAGTTACTAAAACACTTATGAAACCACTTAGCACTATTTAAAGAAAACTGTTTTTTAGAAATACTGAATTAACAGCAAGGTGATATGAGTGTCTCCCGCCATAACGCTTTCTATGTGCAAAACGTGCTTATGTTTGCATGTTTATTACAAAAAATGGCGCAATAATAATTAAATGTCAATTTTGTCATTAAATACTAAACCAAATACAAAATAAATAGCACCATTAAATTTGTTGTAAAAACTGGTTATTATGAAGTTATTTTAAATTTGTAAGTTCAACTGTTTGGTTTCCTATAGTGAACAAAATAAACAAACTTCCTCTTTTATACATATAGGGAACTATAATCTAGCACCACTAATTAGTTAGTCTATATTTAAGTTTTCTCATTCTATCAAAACCTTTAATTAGATTAAGTTGCTAGTACATCTATATCTAACATTAATGTTAGACCTGTTATTTCCATCTTTTTAGTCTTAGGTTTGGATCTAGATGTAATAATAGTGACAGAAATTTAGCTTTATACATCTAAACTAAACCTTAGATTTAAGTGCATAGATTGAAAGCACCTTGTATTGAATCTACCCAGATCTAGATATAACCTTGCCTCATAAATTCTAGATTTAGATTTAGTAGGCCTAACTTTTAAAACAAATGTTACATCTAGAGCTGTTAACTTAGTCGTTAGATCTGTCCCAGTGCAATGCCTAGTTTAATATTTAGTATAGATCTAAGTATATCTATAATATGGGCTACAATTTGTATGATGATGGACCTAGGGTCTAGAAATAAAGTTATAACTGCAATTAGACCTAAAGTCTAGTACATTAGTTGGTGTAAGACATGATTTACACTCAGCCAATACAATTACAAACCACTACATTAGGCCTATAATGTTTACTAGATCTAGATCTAGGCCTTGCCTGTTGTATATATTGCCAATCTTGCACACCAGTTAATATGTTACATCAATCTCGTATTTTCTTTTTGTTTAACCTACACTTACCGTATTTTTCGGTGTATAAGACGCACTTT
>NW_013788305.1:0-1362 GCF_000517525.1 Limulus polyphemus
GTTTCTAGAACTATCCTGTACCTTGGCGAATGCTCTAGCATTTACTAGATATAGGGTTGTCTGGTATATAAAAGAGGGTGACAACGTGACGGGATAATAGTGTGTGTAGGTAGTGAGTAATTGAACTGCAGTCAGAGAGAGACGTATTGTTGAAGTTCATCGTTATAGCATTTGTTATAGAGCGAGTGTTGAAAATAAGTGTATCGGTAAAGTTATATTCGGAAAGAATAAACCAGTTTTATTAAGAAGGGAATTGTGTCGCTAAAGTTTCGTCGGAACGAAGTTACGAAAGTTAATTAACAAGCGGAGACTAACAAATTGGTGTCAGAGAGTGGGATAGAAAAAAAAAGAGAAGAAAAATGGAAACGAGAGGCGGAAAATCTTTAAATCTTACTTAATTCGTGTTCTAAGATAACCAAATGTTAAACTACAGCTTAGCAGACTTGATGGCAGCAATACAAAAAAAGAAGAGAGACAAAAGCAGTTGCAAGAAAACATGCAACAGTGGCAGCTTGAACAACAAAATAAACAAGAGAAATTACAGCAGTTGTTAGAGGAAAAAGAAAAGAAACAAGAAGAACGAGAAATTAAACAAGAAGAGAGATTACAGCAGTTGTTGGAGAAAAAAAACAACTGCTGTAATCTCTCTTGTTTATTTTGTTGTTCGAGCTGCCACTGTTGCAGGTTTTCTTGTAACTGCTGTTGTCTCTCTTCTTGTTTCTTTTATTTTCTGCTCCTCTGTCCATCCATTGATCTCTGCCAGTAGCTCAAATTGCACTCTATATGCTTCCCACGGAGCCTTCGCATCGAATTCCTGTGGCTTTCTTCGTACTGGATCACTCCTAGTACTGGCATTCATATCTGGGACGTGACTTCTAACGGGACTGAATATGTCTGCATTAGGGTTTAGCTGCAGGATCTGGAAGGGGCATGTCATTGTCTGGGGCTGATTATGTCGATGGTCAACGTATCCTAATCGTGCAAAAGACAATAGATCGTCCTTTAACGTATCTAATTCGCTTTTAAATTTACTCAGTTTTTCCATTTGTACTTCTTGTTTCCTTTCTTGTTCCAGTTGCCACTGCTGTAGTCTCTCTTCTTGTTTATTTTCTCGTTCTCCTTGTTTATTTTCTTTCTCCTCTAACAACTGCTGTAAGTTCTCTTCTTGTTTATTTTCTTTCTCCTCCAACAACTGCTGTAACTGTATATCTGGCAACGAGCTTGAAGGGACAACCACTGGAAATACTTGGACAGTTGACAGCAGCTGACAGACACAACTATAGAGCTCTGGAACTCAGGTACAGAACCCAAATCCAGTCAGAAGTCTACAGGGCCAGGTTCAGGACGAGAGTCCGTGCTAAA
>NW_013788306.1:0-1094 GCF_000517525.1 Limulus polyphemus
TTTACTGGGAATGAAATTTATATTGTGATAGAAGGGGGTATAGTGAGGTAACTGACTATATAAAAGGTGCCCTAAGTCTCGAACTTCAAACGGCATTACTTCCTTCGTCGTCCAATCGTGTTTAATCTGATAATCAAGTAATTAATGCTCAAACAATAATTTTACTGTAACAACATTCTGCAACTTAGAGATTGCGAGGTCAGTATGAGTCAATACTTCATCGTCCAATCGTGTTAGAGCGCTTGACTCGCAATCTGAGGGTCGCGGGTTTGCAGCCCCGTTCCACCAAACATGCTCGCTTTTTCAGCCGTAGGGGCGTTATAATATGACGGTCAATCCCACTATTCGTTAGTAAAAGAGTAGCCCAAGATTTGGCGGTGGGTGGTGATGACTAGCTGCCTTCCCTCTAGTCTTTCACTGCCAAACTAGGGATGGCTAGCGCAGATAGCTCCCGTGTAGCCTTGCGCGAAATTCAGAAGAAACGAACGAACAAACCAATGGTGTTTAATCTGATAATCACGTATTAATGCTCAAAGGGCAATTTTACTGCGCCGACCTTCTGCGACTTAAAGATGGCGAGGTCAATACGTTTTCATTAACGTTATGCGGAACTTCCGTTGAATATACATCTGATGATTTGGCAAGCTCGTGAACGACATTCCTGTGATTCCACTTTTTTCGGTCATTCTTCTCGTGAAGACCAGTTCTTAATCTCGAGGTGTGGCTAGAAGCTTGTTATAAACTTCCTTGCTTTCAAATCTTTGTTTATTATCTTGTTAACGGTACCGGGAGATATACTCGCTTCATTGTATTGATCTTTGGAGTCGATGCCAACTAGGTCATGGCAATAACCATCATTTCATGGATGGTTTGAGTTTTTCCGTTTCCGCCAGGAACACTGAAGACTACCCTTTTCTTGTAAATGTTGTATCCCTTGGTTCCAAATCGTTCAGTAATCTCGAGGAATTAATATTTCTCTTCGAAAAGGTTATATTTAAAATATATATATATCCTCCAGCCACAAGCGTGCCTGAATATTCGAGACTTAGACGTGAGCCAAATATCGCCTGTGGCGCCACATCTCGGATCTGCAG
>NW_013788307.1:0-627 GCF_000517525.1 Limulus polyphemus
AACAGATCCACTGGCAACTGAAGTTCCCGACCAAACATCAGCTTTGCTGGAGTGTATCCAGTGGCTTCATGCTCTGCTGTTCTATAGCCCATCAATAGTGGAGAGAGTAAGACATCCCAGTCATCTTGGTGGCTATTACAAAACCTTGCCAATTCCTGTCCCAGTGTCCAGTTGTACTTTTCTACCATCCCATCGGACTGTGGGTGAAGTGGCATTGTTCTGGTCTTTCGGATGCCAAACAACTTGCAGCATTCTTGGAACACAGCTGATTCGAAGTTACGGCCTTGATCTGAATGCAGTTCATATGGCATACCAAATCTGAAGAAATCACTAATAGCCAAAGCTACAGTTGTAGCTTCCTGATTTGGTATTGCATATGCCTCAGGCCACTTGGTGAAATAATCCATCACCACACAAATGTACTTGTTTCCTGCATGAGTTTGGGGCAAAGGACCAGCAACGTCAACGGCTACTCTTTCCATTGGGTCGCCAATTTGATATAACTTCATTGGAGCACGTCCCTTATGCTTGGGTCCCCTTTTAGCACAACATGTACTACATATCCTGCACCATTCTTTCACATCTTGCCTCATACCTATCCAGTAAAGTCTCTGTCATAGGTGACTC
>NW_013788308.1:0-626 GCF_000517525.1 Limulus polyphemus
TCTCCAGCCATTATTAGTCTCAAAGTGAGTTCCTCGTCATCGAATAAGGATTTGTTTGCTTGTAGTTATACACAAAGCTACACAATGGGCTATCTGTGCTCTGCCCACCACGGGTATCGAAACCCGATTTCTAGCGTTGTAAATCCACAGACATGCCGCTGTGCCACTGGAGGCGCTACACAAGGAATATCTCCACTAGCAGCCCTTAATTTTGAACTGATAGACTAGAATGAAGACAGCTACTCAAAGTAATGTGTAAAAGTAATGTCAAATTGTAATTTCAGTTCTAGTTGATTATTTTGGTGTTTTCATTTTTATTGATAGCTTAGGAACATACCAAACTGATAAAAGCTTTTGAATAAAGTCTTCATCTTACTCTAATTAGTTCAACTGAACAACTGAATGTTTCCCATTATTTTTATTATATTGTGATCGTGTTTTTGTAATTATTATACATTTGCATACTATTGGTTGAGTCTATCTTTTAGAGTGTAGACCAGGGGTCACCAGACTTTTTTCTCAGCGGGCTAGATAACTGAGAGAATGACGAGCGCGGGCCGCAGAACCATTTTGTTCAATATAATACAGTAAATACACAAAAATAAATACAACAAACATGTTTATTT
>NW_013788309.1:0-628 GCF_000517525.1 Limulus polyphemus
ATAGTGGTAATTTTGTAAACTAAACTATATAATGTTTTGTAAATATACATATGGTGGGTAATTACCTTCATAGTGGTAAATTTGTAAACTAAACTATAAAACACACTGTGAATATAGATATGGTTGTTAATAACCTTTATAGATGTAAGTTTCTAAACTAAACTATAAAACGTACTGTAAATATACATAAAGTGATTAATTACCTTTATAGTGGTCATTTTGTAAACTAAACTATGAAATGTATTGTAAATATAGATATGGTAGTTAATTAACATTATAGTGATAATTTTGTAAAGTAAACTATAAAATGTACTGTAAATATACCTATAGTGATTAATTACCTTTATAGTGGTAATTTTGTAAGCTAAACTATAAAACGTACTGTAAATATACATGTGGTAGTTAATTACCTTTATAGTGGTGATTTTCTAAACTAAACTATAAAACGTACTGTAAATATACATGTTGTAGTTAATTACCTTTATAGGGGTAATTTTGTAAACTAAACTATAAAACATACTGTGAATATAGATATGGTAGTTAATTACCGTTATAGTGGTAATTTTGTAAAATTAAACCTTGAAATGTATTGTAAATATAGATATGGTAGTTAATTATCGTTGTAGTG
>NW_013788310.1:0-2233 GCF_000517525.1 Limulus polyphemus
TGGTAACTAGAGTTACACCTACGTGTTCGTGGAGATGTACCAAATAACGCTAAAGATGAGTATGGTGGTTATTAATTCGGAAACTAGAGTTACACCTAGGTGTTCATAGAGTAGTTGTACCAAGTAATGCTAAAGATGAGTATGTTGGATATATATTCGGTGACTATAGTTACACCAAAGTTTTTATGGAGTATTTGTTCCAAGTAAGGCTGAAGATGAGTATAGTGGTTATAAATTTGGTAACTAGAGTTTCACCTATGTGTTCGTGAAGTTGTTGTACCAAATAAGGCTAAAGATTAGTATAGGGGTTAAACATTCGGTAACTAGAGTTACACCTAGGTTTTTATGGAGTATTTGTACCAAGTAAGGCTGAAGATGAGTATGGTGGTTATAAGTTTACCATAATCATCTTTAGCCTTACTTGGTACAACTACTCCATGAACACCTAGGTGTAACTCTAGTTACAGAATTTATGACCACCATACTCATCTTCAGCCTTACTTGGTAAAACTACTCCATGAACACCTAGTTGTAACTCTAGTTTCCGAATTTATATCCACCATACTCATCTTTAGCCTTACTTTGTACAATTACTCCATGAACACCTATGTGTAACTCTAGTTACCGAATGTTTAACCCCTATACTAATCTTTAGCCTTACTTGGTACAACTACTCCATGAACACGTAGGTGTAATTCTAGTTACCGAATTTATAACCACCATACTCAACTTTAGCCTTACTTGGTACAACTACTCCACGAACACGTAGGTGTAACTCTAGTTACCGAATTTGTAACCCCCATACTCAACCTTAGCGTTATTTGGTATAAAAACTCCACGAACACGTAGGTGTAACTCGAGTTACCAAATTTATAACCACCATACTCATCTTTAGCCTTACTTTGTACAATTACTCCATGAACACCTAGGTGTAACTCTAGTTACCGAATGTTTAACCCCTATACTAATCTTTAGCCTTACTTGGTACAACAACTTCACGAATACATAGGTGTAACTCTAGTTACCGGTTATAAATTCTATAACTAGAGTTACACCTAGGTGTTCGTGAAATTGTTGTACCAAATAACGCTAAAGATTAGTATAAGGGTTCAACATTCGGTAACTAGAATTACACCTAGGTGTTCATAGAGTAGTTGTACAAAGTATCGCTAAAGATGAATATGTTGGATATAAAATCGGAAACTAGAGTTACACCTAGGTGTTCATGGAATAGTTGTACCAAGTAAGGATAAAGATGAATAAGGTGGTTATAAATTCGGAAACTCGAGTTACACCTACGTGTTCGTGGAGTAGTTGTACCAAGTAAAGCTAAAGATGAGTATGATGGTTATAAATTCGGAGACTAAAGTTACACTTAAGTGTTCTTGGAGTAGTTGTACCAAGTAAAGCTAAAGATGAGTATGGTGTTTATAAATTCGGAAACTAGAGTTACACCTAAGTGTTCATGGAGTAGTAGTACCAAGTAAGGCTAAAGATGAGTATTGTGGTTATAAATTCGGTAACTAGAGTTACACTTAGGTGTTCATGGAGTAATTGTGCCAAGTAAGGCTAAAGATAAATATGGTGGTTATAAATTCGGAAACTCGAGTTACACCTACGTATTCGTGGAGTTGTTATACCAAATAACGCTAAAGATGAGTAATAACCACCATACTCATTTTAGCCTTACTTGGTACAACTACTCCATAAATACCTAGGTGTTATTATAGTTACCGAATTTATATCCAACAAAATTCTGTAACTAGTGTTATACCTTGGTGTTGATGGAGTAGTTGTACCAAGTAAGGCTAATGATGAGTATGGGGGTTATAAATTCGGTAACTAGATTTACTCCTAGGTGTTCATGGAGTAGTTGTACAAAGTAAGGCTAAAGATGAATATGGTGGATATAAATTCGAGAACTAGAGTTACACCTAGGGGTTCATGGAGTAGTAGTACCAAGTAAGGATAAAGATGAGTATGGTGGTTATAAATTCTGTAACTATAATAACACCTAGGTTTTTATGGAGTAGTTGTACCAAGTAAGGCTAAAATGAGTATGGTGGTTATAAATTCTGTAACTAGTGTTATACCTTGGTGTTGATGGAGTAGTTGTACCAAGTAAGGCTAAGATGAGTATGGTAGTTATAAATTCTGTAACTAGAGTTACACCTACCTGTTCGTGGCTAAAGATGAGTATAGGGTTAAACATTCGGTAACTAGAGTTACACCT
>NW_013788311.1:0-851 GCF_000517525.1 Limulus polyphemus
TGGGCTGTGAAAAACTTTGAAAGCCTACGATTTTACTGATGTCCAGTGGTGAATTGAATTATTTAATGTTTATTGTTTTTAGATGTTCCAATGATAAAGACTCCTTAAAAATGTCAAAGTTTCATCTACATTCTGCATAACCATGATACTATAGTGGTGTTTAGTGTTGTGATACTATAGTGGTGTTTAGTGTTGTGATACTGTAGTGGTGTTTAGTGTTGTGATACTTTAGTGGTGTTTAGCGTTGTGATACTATAGTGGTGTTTAAAAGATTTTAGATGTTTCTACATGTTTTTCATGAAAGCAAAGAAAATGATTTATCAAAGAAGTAGCAAATCTAGAACAAATAATTCATAGATTTTACCAACAAATAAACAAATAAAATTATGTTGTTTCTTCCAAGGGATTTTTGGTATACTAAGAATTCAACATCAGGAAACTTTACCATCAGACTTATATAATTTCAATTTTCTTAATAAATGTAGAACTATCTTTCAGAATGTGTTTATTATTATTATTAATAATATTAATATTATTATTATAATTATTTTGGAAGCCAATGTTAAAAACCTGCTAATGTATGGTTAAAGATTCAATATTTCAAACATAAATCTTAATGTAAGTCCCAGTAAATTTATATGGACTTCCTGAAGTGCATAAATAACATCATCAGGAAGTCATCAGTGAATTTCTATCGACTTCGTGAAGTGCATAAATAACAACATCAGGAAGTCATCAGTGAATTTCTATGGACTTCCTGAAGTGCATAAAGAAAATGACTTCCTGATGATGTTCTTTATGCACTTCAGGTAGTCGATAGAAATTCACTGATGACTTCCTGATGATGTTCT
>NW_013788312.1:0-626 GCF_000517525.1 Limulus polyphemus
TTAATCGCTGAGATACATCAGTTCAGGAAACTCTATAGAAACATAAAATAGGGATTCTTTATTTTAAAATTCCAGTTATTTTAAAGTTAATCGCTGAGATACATCAATTCAGCAAACTCTATAGAAACATATAAAATAGGGATTTTTCATTTTAAAATTCCAGTTATTTTAAAGTTAATCGCTGAGATATATTAATTCAGCAAACTCTATACAAATATATAAAATAGGGATTCTTCATTTTAAGATTCTAGCTATGGGATTTTCAACTGAAGAATCCTTATTTTATAAGAACTTTTATATGATTAAAAATTTCAGAAAATTTGCTTTTCGTTGAGTATTTGGTAACTTTTTATTATATATATATTTTTTTGATGCCACACACCTTCAAAGTTTACTAGCTCTGTACACCTTTAACAAACTTATATCTCTTAGGTATAGCACCCCTTTATGTCATTGTGCTTTACACTTGTACACCTTCAATAGCACCCCTCAAACATGCAACTAGTATGTTTAATACTTTTCACTTTGATATGGGTCCAGCTTATCTCTCTCTGTTTACTGATGAGGAGTGGAATTCTCCGAAACTAGTATAACCCAATAACTCACGTTGATATGGGTCCAGCTTA
>NW_013788313.1:0-626 GCF_000517525.1 Limulus polyphemus
ACATGAACATACACAGACAGTATTATTATGTTTAAAAAGAAGTAGTTATATGAATATACAAGAGACAGTTATATTATATTAATATAGAAGTAATTACAGGAACATACATAAGAGAGTAATATTATATTTACATAGTAGTAGTAGTTACATGGACATACAACAGACAGTACTTTTATATTCATATTGAATTAGTTACATGGACAGACAACAGAGAGTAATATTATATTTATATAGAAGTAGTTACATGAACATACATAAGACAGTAATATTATATTTATACAGAAGTAGTTACATAAACCTAGCCCTGTAGACTACTGACTGATTTTGGGTTCGTAACTGAGTTCCTGAGCCTCTATCAGTACTCTATAGTTGTGTCTGTCGTCTGCTGACAACTGTCCAAGTGTTTCTAGTGGTTGTCATTTAAAGTTTGTTGCCAGATATACTGCTTTCTGCTCCTCTTTTTCCACCCATTCATTTCCGCCAGGAGCTCAAATTGTGCTCTATATGCTTCCCACGGTTCCTTCCCATCGAAATCCTGTGGCTTCCTTCGTACTGGATCACTCCTATTACTGACATTCATATCTGGGATGTGACTTCTAACAGGACTGAAGATGTCTGCATTAGGG
>NW_013788314.1:0-625 GCF_000517525.1 Limulus polyphemus
CCCCTCTACTATACAGGATGCAATGGCCAGAGCTCTTGAATTCAAATCCTACGTTAAGTCTAGCGCAAAAGTACCAAGGTTGATACAGTCATCAGGATTCAAGGCCAGAAAAGGGCAGCTCTCAGAGAAGTTTGAGGGACTTTGCTGGTACTGTAACAAACAAGGACACAAGAGAGCTTAATGCCAGCAACTTCAACACAGGGAAGATGCCATGGCAGGAAAGGCTGCTACCCAGAAAGGTTGTTGGAACTGTGGAGAGCAAGGACATATTAGGAACCAGTGTAAGAAGAATACTACTAATAAGTCAGCCTCGGGGAAATCAGTAGTGGTTCGTGTTGAGGGACGCCCACCAACCCCCATTGTGAAAGTCCCAACAGCTAAGTGTAAAATGCCAAGCACACATAGTGTCTACGTGACAGGAAAGCTAGATGGCCAAAAGTGCAACTTTGTCATAGATTCTGCATTCAGTAAACCCTTGTGAGTATCAAGGTCCTAGATCACAAAAGAGTACCAGAAGCCATACAGAAGCTCTGTTGTATAACAAGACATTATACAAGGTTGTGGGGACCAGTGTGGGTAACTATTGAGCTCATGGGCATAAAGGACAGACATAAAGTATACTTGG
>NW_013788315.1:0-624 GCF_000517525.1 Limulus polyphemus
ACTTTATTGTCATACCAACTATTGCCTTATACTTTTACAACAATCCTCCTATTTTTATCTATTGTAAGGCCTGTAACATTTTACTGCCTTCACCTTATGATTGTTTATTATATGCTACAGTGTATTAAATTCCACTCAGTTTATCTTGCATTGAAATTTTTATTTTAAAAAATCACAAATCTTTATGATCAGATATAAAAAGACCAAGATACACAAACACGTAGCAAGAGTATTTGTGGTCTGGAATGCAGAGCTGAATTTATATATCCGGCTCTGACTAGAATCCTTTAATAAGGTTTAAGGATTCCTATTGTTGTTTTTCCTAAGTATATTTCTTTTGATTAAAACATGTTCGTTGATTTTTTGAGATACTTTAGTATTGAAGCACATTATGATAATATAATAATAAACTGGCAAACAATGATGTATAATCATAATGAAGACGAAAGGCGGAAGACTTTCGAAACGTCGTCCTCTACATTTGTAGTTTTCTACAACAGGCATTTGCTGTCTATTTGAAACTTAGATTCATTATGTATACTCTGCCTAAACACCTATCAAAGTGATTTATTTCTGGCGGAACATACTAGGTGTTTCGACAGAACATTGGTCCGTCCTCTTGAG
>NW_013788316.1:0-624 GCF_000517525.1 Limulus polyphemus
CTATGCCATGGCTAAAAACATATTATCTTAATAATGTGGAGAATTAGACATTACTTCTCAGAATAATGTATGCATGATTTGGGAATTTCATTGTGTTGCTACATTTTAACGCTGCATTAAATTAATGATGTTAGGAAAACACGTAGCTTCAAGAAATCAATTTAACATAAAGCCATATGACCCGAGTGCTTTCCAAAGGTGGACCCTTCAAAAACACTCGGGTTGTAGGATTTTGTATGTTAGTACTGTATTAAAGTTTTATTAATATAAGTTATACAGAAATTGGTTACTGCTTCTGTAAATATTTATTTCTTTGTGGATATTTTGTTTGCCCATAATATATATATTTCTGAAATTAGATTTGTGGAATAAAGATGGATAGTTCACAGGCATTGTGGAGCCACTTATCAGGTCATAAGATTGTTCATGAGTGTCCGAAGTGTCGGCGACGGTTCTTACAGAAAGAACAGCTTAGTGCCCACATGGAAGTGCACGAGTAAGTTGTTTAACCTACGTTAATGTAATCATACTTACCTTTTCAGTACTTATTAAACTGAGATGTCAGTAAGTTGTTTAACCTACGTTAATGTAATCATACCTACCTTTTAAATACTTGTTAAACTG
>NW_013788318.1:0-623 GCF_000517525.1 Limulus polyphemus
ACAGGTCATTACAGTCTATATTGCCACCTTAAATTATTGAGGTTAAGTATATTATTTAAACATGACATTACAGTCCACGTTTAAATATCTAGTTATTGAGGCTAATTATATTAGCAAGTCATTAGAGACAATGTTGTAACAACTAGTTTTGAGGTTAAGTATGTTATATTAACATGTCATTACAGTCCACGTTGCCACATCTAGTAATTGAGGTTAAGTATATTATATAAACATGCTATTACATTCCACGTTGCCATAACTAGTTACTGAGGCTAATTATATTATCATGTAATTACAGTCCACGTTGCAACATATCCTTGTTGAGGTTAAATATGTTATACTAACATGTCATACAGTCCACGTTGCCACATCTAGTTATTGAGGAGAAGTATATCATATTAAAAACATTTTGGAGCTTTAACTTGTAATTAAAGTCCATATTACCACCTCTAGTTATTGAGGTTAAGTATATTATATTAACATGACATTAAAGTGAACGTTGCCACATCTAGTAATTGAAGTTAAGTATATTATATAAACATGCCATTACAGTCCACGTTGCCATATCTAGTTACTTAGGTTAGATATATTATATTAACATGTCATTACAGTCCACGTTGCCA
>NW_013788319.1:0-684 GCF_000517525.1 Limulus polyphemus
ATGAGTGGTGGTGGATCAGTGATCACGTGATTTACGCATGTCAAGTATTCAACCCTCTCCTCATGGCTGAGGTAAAGAGTGGTGGTGGATCAGTGATCACGTGCTTTACACATGTCAAGTATTCAACCCTCTCCTCATGACTGAGGTAATGAGTGGTGGTGGATCAGTGATCACATGATTTACACATGTCAAATAGTCAACCCTCTCTTCATGACTGAGGTAATGAGTGGTGGTGGATCAGTGATTTACACATGTCAAATAGTCAACCCTCTCCTCATGGCTGAGAGTAATGAGTGGTGGTGGATCAGTGATCACGTGATTTACACATGTCAAGTATCCAACCCTCTCCTCTTGGTGTTTGTTTCTTTTACAAACTGTTGAAGAATGATTACAATTATACTTGTCATCAGACATTAGTATTAGGCCTATTACATTTTTAAACTTTACATTCTTGATGTAGAACTATAACAGTAGTATTCCAACCACACTGTATTTGTCGTATCCATTGCTGATGACATTTTGCACTCAACCCAAACTCTGCTGGGATAAAACAAACAAAAATGGTTACATAAGATGTTAGTATTGGGGCTATTACATTAAGAATGGTTACATAAGATGTTAATATTAGGGCTATTACATTAAGAATGATTAGATAATTAACAATTTGTAGAGATGTATAGTAGT
>NW_013788320.1:0-626 GCF_000517525.1 Limulus polyphemus
GTGGACTTCGGGGCTCTTAACAGCATAACCGAAAAAGATTCATACACACTGCCAAGAATTGATGATACTCTTAAGTGGAGCCAGGTTGTTTTCAACTCTGTACTTAAAGTCAGGTTTCCATCAAGTAAAAATGGCTGAAGCAGATAGTCCCAAGACAGCATTTAGTTATGGCCAAGGTCTCTGGCAGTACCGAGTGATGCCATTTGGGCTCAGTAATGCTCCAGCAACATTTGAGAGGCTGATGGAACGAGTATTGGAAGGCCTACAATGGAGGATAGCCCTAGTGTACCTGGACGATGTCATCGTATTTGCAACAACTTTTGACAAGAAAATGTCCTGGCTAGAGGAAGGATTCAAGCGTATGAGAGCAGTAAACCTCAAACTCCTTCCCAAGAAATGTCATTTGTTCCAGAAAGAGGTGCTTTACTTAGGCCACATTGTTAATGAGAATGGTGTACAAACTGAACCTGATAAGGTGAAAGCAGTGCATGACTGTCCAACACCAGACAATGTGGGAGAGATAAGAAGTTTCTTGGGACTCTGTACTTACTACCGCAAATTTGTGAAGGACTTTGCAAATATAGCTGCTCCACTACATGATTTGACTAAAAAAGGCCAAAAGTTTG
>NW_013788321.1:0-626 GCF_000517525.1 Limulus polyphemus
TTCTCTTCTCGTTACAACACAATGTAAATGAAAATTTGCTGATACCAAACCTTTTTGTGAAGTCATCGTATAGCTGACTCTTGCGAGTACACGTAAGCAAAGCAAAAGATGTGGCTGAAGCAAGCCTATTTAGTTAAGGGAGTGTGTGTGCATGTTTGAGAGAAAGCATCAGCTTTTATAAGTTAAGGGGAGTTAGAGAGTAGGCATATATGCGTAGAAGAAAGAGAGAGGGAGGGAGGGAAAGAGCATAAATGAAGTCTCCACAGAGTTATTAAATCATTTTAACACATAATTGATCATGGATAGAATGGCTAGGAGAAGTCCTCATACAGAGAAGAAACGTAAATAATAGCCCTCTTGATCACATACTACAAAAAAATCTGGTCTTTTCAATTTCAGACCAATAGGTCATCCTGTTTGCCAAAAATTGCTTTATTGGTGACTTTGGTCTCAATTTGCATCCTTTAAACAGCCTCCAAGGTCATAGCCACATAGCCAATGTTACTTCCCACATAAAGTTGTATCTGTACCTCGAGTTTGTAGCCTTAAGATGTGGCCGTGCATAAGGAACAGATCCACAGATAGAGAGAGAGAGAGAGAGAGATGTTCGTCTTTACTGTATATAT
>NW_013788322.1:0-626 GCF_000517525.1 Limulus polyphemus
CAGAGCACAGATAGCCCATTGTGTAGCTTTGGGCTTAATTACAAACAAACTGACAACAAGCTAGTTGATTTTTATAATTTTGGCACATGTTTGCAAGAATTATCCTATTTATCCTACAGTAATTCGCTAAAAAAGAAGCAAAAAAATGAGGCCATACTCTTTCCTGCAGTTAATAAAACGAGGCATTTTGAAAATTTGCATTGTGTAGGCATATTTGATTGGTCGTGACCATTAATTAATTATAGCAATGTTATTTTGGGGACTATTTTCTAACCATTCTAACCGGGTAGATGTAATTGCGAGTTTTGTTAGGTGACACAAAAAACAAACAAAAAAATATATATATACGTAAGCCAACAACCTACTCTTTCGGTGAACCATCGAAAATAAATAAGTACATTATATTAGATATCAAGTTTTTGATACAAGCGTAAAACAATACTTTTTTTTTATCTCGGGCATAATAGCGTATAAAGAATCGTTAACATTTTAAGATTAGGTATGCCAGTGAAGCCAACTTCATTAAAGCAACAATCTAAAGGATGGCGTTGTTTAAAAGTACCGTATTTTTCGGAATATAAGACGCACCCTTATTATGAAGACAAAGTTTTTGGGGGAAAAAAGCT
>NW_013788323.1:0-726 GCF_000517525.1 Limulus polyphemus
ATGGCTTGTTATTGATAGTACACAGTATCGTTAAATCTTGTGTCTTCTTATTGACATTACACATAATAGTTAAATCTTGTGGCTTGTTATTGATAGTACACAGTATCGTAAAATCTTATGGCTTGTTATTGATAGTACACAGTATCGTTAAATCTTGTGTCTTCTTATCGACATTACCCAGTATTGTTAAATATTATTTTTTCTTAATAACAGTAGACAGTATTGTTAAATCTTGTGTCTTGTTATCGACAGTACACATTATTGTTAATTCTTGTGTCTTCTTATTGATAGTACACAGTATCGTTAAGTCTAGTGGCTTATTAGTGATAGTACACAGTATTGTTATATCTTGTGTCTTCTTATTGACATTACACAGTATCGTTAAATCTTATGTGTTGTTATTGACAGTACCCAGTATTGTTAAATCTTATGTTTTCTTATTGATAGTACACAGTATCGTTAAATCTTGTGTCTTCTTATCGACAGTGCATAGTATCGTTAAATCTTGTGTCTTCTTATTGACAGTACACAGTATTGTTAAATCTTGTGTCTTCTTATTGACAGTACAAAGTATTGTTAAATCTTGTGTCTTCTTATTGACAGTACACAGTATTGTTAAATCTTGTGTCTTTTTATTGACAGTACACATAATCGTTAAATATTGTGTCTTGTTATTGATTGGTACACAGTATCGTTAAATCTTGTGTCTTCTTATTGACAGTACAC
>NW_013788324.1:0-626 GCF_000517525.1 Limulus polyphemus
CTCGAGATGCAACTATAATTGTATAATTTAAATATAATTTGTGGTCAGGAACTTAGGAAAGTAGAATGCTTCCTTTCTTCTGACAATTTACATGTTGCAACTAAATAGTGTATTCAGTATTTATTAATTTATTATTTTAGCCCATTATGTCGAAAAAAGAAAGTGGGGCACGAGGACACAAAAGACGTGCACAATCTACAGCTTCGATGGTGGAGTCAAGCAAACTGATGAGAGCTTTCCTTGCTGGAAGTGATGACACCAGTAAGCCAGCATGTGTTCCTTTTGATGGCAGCAAGGAGGTCAAAGTGCAAGATTGTGAACATGTTATTTCATTTGAAAAAGAAAACAATGAAGAAACTGTTCTCTGTCCTGTTGAAAGCTACAATAATAATAAACAAGAGGATTCTACTTTGTCAGAAACAAATCCACAGAATAGTGTTGCTAAGCTAAAAGAGGATGACCTAATAAATATTTTAACACACATAGATATTGGATTTATGAAGTTTAATACAACAGGCTCAGCAGTTGTAACACATGCACATCGCACAGAGATTGTTAAAGTTTGAGCACACGAGTTTCAATATAAAGAAGGTTCATTTGATGCCAAAGATGGATGGCTGCATTTT
>NW_013788325.1:0-626 GCF_000517525.1 Limulus polyphemus
TGATGTTATGAGGTTTTTGTATAACAACCAGAATGGGAATACTGCTGTAACGGTTGTTCTCTATAGAATCGTTTGAAACCACTCGTTAATTCATTCCATCCTGGTGGATGTGATACCGGAATTTGTACACGATCTGTACAAAGTAGAGAATTTGTGTCACTATCACGGATTGTAGATTGATTAATTAAATGTTTGAAATGATACCCAGGTTCAACCTGTAAAGAAGATAATTTCTCAGTTTGTTTTCGTAAAGAAGAACCACCAGTTTTGTTTTGGGCTAAAACACCAGACTCTGGTGCTCGAGGAGGACGAGGTTTATCCTTAGAAACTGAAAGTTTATGTGTTGAAGGCAGTGTTTGATATGGAATGTATTCTATGCAGGTTTTGAATATTTTTTCTGTCTTTGAATTGAAATTCCTTGAGAAATCTTTCTGTGGTTGTTTTGGTGAAGAGTTGTAACTGAAGTTAGGTTGGCTTTTAATTCGACGCTTTGGTGGCCTGTATTGGAGATCCGCAATTGGTGTAAACTTGGGAAAAGGAGGTGGAGGAGGAGGAGGTTGTGTTTTCGGTTCTTCTGATGAAGCAAATATTTTAGAAAGCTTCTCACTTAAACTGTTAAAGATTTT
>NW_013788326.1:0-627 GCF_000517525.1 Limulus polyphemus
CTAGACCATGACATTTAGAAGGAAGGAATCAAGTTAGATCATGACATTTAAGAGGAAGGTGACAAGCTAAATCATGACAATTAGAAGGAAGGTAACAAGCTAGATCATGACAGATGGTAGGAAGGTAACAAGCTTGATCATGACAGATAGAAGGAAGGTGACAATATATATCATTACAGTTAGAAGGAAGGTAACAAGCTAGATCATTGCAGTAAGAAGATGTAATCAATCAGAGTTTGAATAGAATCAAGAACCAGAGTAAAAGTCAATATATTGGATTGGGTTATAACCATGTGAGAACCAAGTGAATTAGACCATCCTCATTAGTCATTCTTCTCAACAGGTAAACTCATTGGCCTAGGTGCCCTTTACGTAATATAAAATAACGGGTCTGGCAGTATATACATACGTGGGGAAACATGTACATTCTCAGGTGTACAAACAGATGATGATGCAACAGGAAGTTGGAGTAAAAGCACTAGGGATTGTTCTATAACTAGAGTGGTAAATTCTTGAAGGAGGAAGAAGAGACCACTAACAGCTTATGACTGGAAATGCTCTTGGGTCTAAGGACCTCTACATCCACACCTAAAAATGCCAACCAACTTACAAAACTGGACTAATAAG
>NW_013788327.1:0-839 GCF_000517525.1 Limulus polyphemus
TAGTGGTAATGAATAGGCTACATTACTGTCCTAAACTCTGTCCACACTTTAATATCCATGTGAGTTGTAGTATTTATAGTGGTAATAGATAAACTACATTACTGTCCTAAACTCTGTCCATACTTTAATATCCATGTGAGTTGTACATCCATAGTGGTAATGAATAAGCTACATTACTGTCCTAAACTCTGTCCACACTTTAATATCCATGTGAGTTGTAGTATCCGTAGTGGTAATAGATAAGCTACATTACTGTCCTAAACTCTGTCCATACTTTAATATCCATGTGAGTTGTACATCCATAGTGGTAATGAATAAGCTACATTACTGCCCTAAACTCTGTCCATACTTCAATATCCATGTGGGTTGTAGTATCCGTAGTGGTAATAGATAAACTACATTACTGTCCTAAACTCTGTCCACACTTCAATATCCATGTGAGTTGTAGTATCCGTAGTGGTAATAGATAAGCTACATTACTGCCCTAAACTCTGTCCACACTTCAATATCCATGTGAGTTGTAGTATCCGTAGTGGTAATAGATAAGCTACATTACTGTCCTAAACTCTGTCCATACTTCAATATCCATGTGAGTTGTAGTATCCATAGTGGTAATGAATAAGCCTACATTACTGCCCTAAACTCTGTCCATACTTTAATATCCATGTGAGTTGTAGTATCCGTAGTGGTGATAGATAAACTACATTACTGTCCTAAACTCTGTCCATACTTCAATATCCATGTGAGTTGTAGTATCCGTAGTGGTGATAGATAAACTACATTACTGTCCTAAACTCTGTCCACACTTTAATATCCATGCGAGTTGTAGTATCCGTAGT
>NW_013788328.1:0-661 GCF_000517525.1 Limulus polyphemus
ACTTATTACCATACACACGTAACTGATTACAATATACACTTATTACCCATACACACGTAACTGATTACAATATACACTTATTACACATACACACGTAACTGATTACAATATACACTTATTACACATACACACGTAACTGATTACAATATACACTTATTACCGATACACACGTAACTGATTACAATATACACTTATTACACATACACACGTAACTGATTACAATATACACTTATTACACATACACACGTAACTGATTACAATATACACTTATTACACATACACACGTAACTGATTACAATATACACTTATTACACATACACACGTAACTGATTACAATATACACTTAACACTTACCAATATAAAATAACCATTGCACTTGTACAAAGAAAATATTCTGTTCTTTCGTAAAGAATTGTCTAAATTCATGGTTTGTTCCACAATATATTCTATAATAAGACAGGCTCAGGTCTCAGTCTAAAAAAAAATAAGCAGTTAACAACCCAGGTTTCACTATTGTCATTGTACAAAATATGCTACCGGTTACAAACTCAGGTTTCATTTTATCCATCCTATAATTATTCTACCGGTTACAAACTCAGGTTTCGTTCCTTCTAACTTATACCTTTATTGGTCACAAATTCAGGTATCATTCTGTCCATCC
>NW_013788329.1:0-626 GCF_000517525.1 Limulus polyphemus
CCTGTTCCAGCAGGATAATCCAATGTATACAATGTGTGAATACTCTAGCCCTGTTCCAGCACTATCCACAGTATACAATGTGTGAATACTCTAGCCCTGTTCCAGCAGGATAATCCACAGTATACAATGTGTGAATACTCTAGCCCTGTATCAGCAGGATAATCCACAGTATACAATGTGTAAATACTCTAGCACTGTTTCAGCAGGATAATCCACAGTATACAATGTGTGAATACTCTAGCCCTGTTCCAGCAGGATAATCCACAGTATACAATGTGTAAATACTCTAGCCCTGTTCCAGCAGGATAATCCACAGTATACAGTGTGTAAATACTCTAGCCCTGTATCAGCAGGATAATCCACAGTATACAATGTGTGAATACTCTAGCCCTGTTCCAGCACTATCCACAGTATACAAAGTGTGAATATTCTAGCCCTGTTTCAGCAGGATATCCAAAGTCTGAATACTCTAGACCTATTCCAGCAGGATATCCACAGTACAAAGTGTGAATACCCTAGCCCTATTCCAGGACTATCCACAGTATACAGTGTGTGAACACCCTAGCCCTATTCCAGCAGGATATCCACAGTATACAATGTGTGAATCCCCTAGCCCTATTCCAGGA
>NW_013788330.1:0-622 GCF_000517525.1 Limulus polyphemus
GGTGGAAAATCAAAGCTTAGCAGATTTGATGGCAGCAGTACAAGAACAGCAAAAGAAACAAGAAGAACGAGAAAAGAAACAAGAAGAACGGGAAGAGAAGTTACAGCAGTAGTTGGAGGAAAAAGAAAAGAAACAAGAAGGGAGATTACAGCAGTGGCAAGAAATACCTGCAACAGTGGCAGCTCGAACAGCAAAATAAACAAGAAGAGAGATTACAACAGCTATTGGAGAAGAAAGAAAATAAACAAGAAGAGAGATTACAGCAGTGGCAACTGGAGCAAGAAAAGAAACAGGAAGAAAATCTCCAACAGTTGCAGGAAAGTCAGCAGCAACTACAGGAAAGTCAACAACAGTGGCAAGAAGTACAAATGGAAAACATTAGTAAATTTAAAAGCGAATTAGATACATTAAAGGACGATTTATTGTCTTTTGCACAAGGAGGATACATTAACCATCGACTTAATCAGCCCCAGACAATGGCAAGCCCCTTCCAGAGCCCGCAGCTAAACCCTAATGCAGACATCTTCAGTCCTGTTAGAAGTCACATCCCAGATATGAATGTCAGTACTAGGAATGATCCAGTATGAAGGAATACGATGGGAAAGCACCGTGGGAAGCGTAT
>NW_013788331.1:0-623 GCF_000517525.1 Limulus polyphemus
AGTGTAGCTATGGAACCATTTTCAACACACAGTACTGATAAAAAAAATCATGTCCAACACGACGTTCTAGCCGTGGTTGCGTCTATGTTAGTAATATCGGAACATTTAAATTATAATTTGCTTCGGATTCATAATAAAACTCTTTTTTTCAGATAATTTAACCTTATTAAACTGTCGAGTTACACAGTTACTTGCTCCTAATGTATATAACTACCGCTGATCGCTAAAGATGCTGACAGAAAAATTGGATGCGTTCCAAGTTTTCTCTCTGGAGCGACAATAAATAGTTAAGATTGGAAATATAAGCGTAATAGTCTATAGTAATATGTATCGTATTAGAGAAGACTTTATATTTTACACTAATAAGGTTAGTAAAGATGCTCTTAACGTCCAAATGGAAAATGTGAAGAGAGAAGCCAAACAATGGCACAGAAAGTGAACAATAAAATTAAGTGGATTATATTTTAAGTATACAAGGAAACTCAACAATAAAATTAAGAGGGTTATATGGTAAGTATACAAGGAAACTGAACAATAAAATTAAGTGGGTTATATGGTAAGTATACAAGGAAAGTGAACAGTAAAATTAAGAGGGTTATATGGTAAGTATACAAGGAAAGTGA
>NW_013788332.1:0-626 GCF_000517525.1 Limulus polyphemus
GATAACGGTCTTTTTAATCCTTCTTCCAACAGATTTTGATGGATTTGATTACGGTCTTTTTAGTTCTTCTTACACTGGATTTCTTCGACTTTGACAACGGTCTTTTTAGTCCTTCTTACACTAGATGTTTTTGAGTTTGTAAACGGGTTTTTAGTTTTTCTTCTATTAGATTTTTTAGACTTTTATAACGGCCTTTTTAGTCTTTGTTACTCTAGATTTTAATGACTTTCAAAGTGGTCTTTTTAGTCCTTCTTGCACTAGATATTGTTGACATTGATAACGGTATTTTTAGTGCATATTCCATTAGATTTTGTTAACTTTGATAACGGTCTTTCTAGTAATTCTTACACTAGATTTTTTGACATTCATCACGGTGTTTTTAGTCCTTCTTACACTATATTTTATCGACTTTCATAACGGCCTTTTTACACACTTCTTACACTAGACATTGTCAATTTTGTTAATGGTCTTTTTAATTCCTCTTACACTAGATTTTTTTGAAATTCATAATGGTCTTTTTAATCTTTCTTACACTAGATTTTGTCGACTTTGATAACGGTCTTTTTCGTCATAGTTACTCTAGATTTTCTCGACTTTATAACGGTCTTTTAATTCCTTCTTACTTT
>NW_013788333.1:0-943 GCF_000517525.1 Limulus polyphemus
TGAAAAGCGAATTAGATACATTAAAGGATGATCTATTGTCTTTTACACGAGGAGGATATATTAACCATCGACTTAATCAGCCCCAGACAATGGCAAGCCCCTTACAGACCCCGCAGCTAAACCCTAAAGCAGACATCTTCAGTCATGTTAGAAGTCACATTACAGTGCCAGCAAAGTCCCTCAAACCTCTCTTAAATCTGTCCTTTTCTGGCCTTGAATCCTGACGACTGTACCAACATCGGTACCTCTGTGCTGGACTTAACGTAGGATTCAAATTCGAGAGCTCTGGCCATTGCATCCTGCATGATAGAGGGGTGAGCTTGCATAACTTGTATCTTAAGTTGTGGACTGTCCAAGGCATCTAAGAACTGATCCCTCAGCAACACCTTGAGAAGATCGGGGGGTGCAGTTGGGTAGGCCTTGTGTGCCATGCTTTCCAAGTCCTGTGCCAGCTCTTGCAGTCTCTCCCCTTTAGCAGGATTCTCGTCCTAAACCTAGCCCTGTAGACTTCCGACTGATTTTGGGTTCCGTACCTGAGCTTTAGAGCCGCTACTAGTGCTCTATAGTTGTGCCTGTCGTCTGCTGACAACTGTCCAAGTATTTCCAGTGGTTGTCCTTTCAAGCTCGTTGCCAGATATACTGCTTTCTGCTTCTCTGTCCATCCATTCATTTCTGCCAGTAGCTCAAATTGTGCTCTATATGCTTCCCACGGTGCTTTCCCATCGTATTCCTGTGGCTTTCTTCTTACTGAGTCACTCCTAGTACTGACATTCATATCTGGGATAATGGCTCCTCAGTTGTCCTTGCTCCCCACAGTTCCAATAGCCTTTCTGGGTAGCAGCCTTTCCTGCTGTATCATCTCCCCTGTGTAGAAGTTTCCAGCATTGAGCTCTCTTGTGCCCAGGTTTGTAGGAAGAATATTACCAACAAGTCAGCCTCAAGG
>NW_013788334.1:0-626 GCF_000517525.1 Limulus polyphemus
ATATTAAATCAGAGCAGAAGAAATACCAAGATTTGAAGCCAATAATTGATTTTCTACAAGCGTTTTGCACCCTGCTTGGGAGAAGGTCAAGCTTAAGCCCTGTGACAAAGAACTATTGGGCACAATTGGACCAGTTGAAGCTTGAAGATGGTATTCTTGTCCAGAGATGAGAAACTGCAGATGGGAAAGTGACGACCTAGCAAACAGTTATACCAAGAAAGTTACGGGAAGTTGTGTTGCGTCAATCTCATGATAGTTTAACAGGAGAACATCTTGGAGTTAAGAAGACATTGAGTCGCCTACGACAGAGATTTTACTGGATAGGTATGAGGCAAGATGTGGAAGAATGGTGCAGGACATGTTGTGCAAAAGGGGGACCAAAGCATAAGGGACGTGCTCTAATGAAGTTATATCAAGTTTGTGTACCAATGGAAAGAGTAGCCATTGACCTTGCTGGTCCTTTGCCCCAAACTCGTGCTGGAAACAGGTACATTTGTGTGGTGAGGGATTATTTCACCACATGGCCTGAGTCATATGCAATACCAAATCAGGAAGCTACAACTATAGCTTCAGCTATTACTGATTTCTTCTTCAGGTTTGGTATGCCATACGAACTGGATTCAGAT
>NW_013788335.1:0-626 GCF_000517525.1 Limulus polyphemus
ATAGCGTGTGAAAGCGTTCTAGAAATTTCAGTTTTATGTAGCAATACATATTAAATCGTTTATGTACACACATATATTTTTGATTCTTACTCTCGAGAATGTACTAAAACTTTGGAGAATAGGTGGGAGTTTTGCAATACATATAAGCTATGTATGTTTCTAAATATAAATTTAAGGTAAACAAACGTTAGTATTAAAATAAATATATAATAACAAATTCGTTACACATAACAGTCAGTCTACATAAAGTCACAGTTAACTTTGATACCGCTGGTTTCTTATAAGAGTGACAGTCATATTCCATTATTTGAGTAGATTAACTCTCAAGTAATTGGCGGGTAGTGTTGACTATTTGCATTCTCTGTTCACTATCACTTCAAAATTAGGAATAGCTAGAGCATATAGATCCCGGGAAGTTTTGCCCAATATTCAACAGCAAAAATATTGTTTCACATTTCATAGTGTGACGCAACCCAATCGCTTGTAGAAGGCTGAGCCCGATGCTGACAAAAAAATATCCACACGTTTAGACCATAAATTTGTTTTGAGATCGTGAATTTATAACTTCGAAGATGGGAATATCCCTCGTGCTTAATGACGTTAGAAAATAAATAACTATGGATCAA
>NW_013788336.1:0-626 GCF_000517525.1 Limulus polyphemus
CCAATCCCAATATGTATTCGTCTTCAATGTCAGCCAAGTATACTTTCTGTCTGTCCTTTATGCCCATGAGCTCAATAGTTACCCACACTGGTCCCCACAATCTTGTAGAATGTCCTGTCACACCATAAAGCTTCTGTATGGTTTCTGGTACTCCTTCATGATCTAACACCTTGATGCTCACAAGGGTTTGCTGAGACGCAGAGTCTATGACAAAGTTGCACCTTTGGCCATCTAGTTTTCCTGTCACATAGACACTGTGTGTGCTTGGCATTTTACACCTAGCTGTTGGGACTTTCACGATGGGGTTGGTGAGTGTCCCTCAACACCAACCACTACTGGTCTCCTTGAGGCTGACTTGTTGGTAATATTCCTCCTACACTGGCTCCTCAAATGTCCGTGCTTTCCACAGTTCCAACAACCTTTCTGGATACCAGCCTTTCCTGCTGTGGAATCTCCCCTGTGTTGAAGTTGCCAACATTGAGCTATCTTGTTTATTTTGCTGTTCCAGCTGCCACTGTTGCAGGTTTTCTTGCAACTGCTATTGTCTTTCTTCTTGTTTCTTTTCGTTTTTCTCCAACAACTGCTGTAATCTCTCTTCTTGTTTATTTTCTCGTTCTTCTTGTTTC
>NW_013788337.1:0-996 GCF_000517525.1 Limulus polyphemus
CAAGTTCAATAGAAACACCCAATAAGACAATAAACCTGGAATGAAAATTTCTTACTTAGAACACATTCTACAGACAGCGAAATGGGACGTCTGAGGCATCAAGCTGATGTGATGGTTGTAAAGCTTCTGTAAGAAAGTCATTACCTGGAGTCTAAAAGAAGAAAGTGATTTGATTTAGAACTGCACTTAGCATTGAGTGATGGCATATAATTCCATTAGCTTGTCTTTTACTACCTCTACTTTTTAAGATAAGTTAATATGCAAATAAATGTAAACTACTATGCAATGGCTCTTAAAAAATTCCATTAATAATGATAATAAAAAATACATATATATATTGTTATTGATGAAGAATAAAATATTAAATCAACTGTAAAAATGTGTATAGTAATTTGTTTTCACTCTCTCTATTAATATATTTGAAAAGCAAACTTGGCATGTGTTCAAGAACAAGATTTTAGCTAGTAACTTAATCAAATATTATGTTAAACCATAAATACCAATGATGAAAAATTTACAGCATTCTAAAGCTTGTAATTTGTACCTTCTGACAATTAATATACATACCATCAACTCATAAACTAAAAAAAGTTACATCTTACTATCTCCTGAGCAATTTGACACGAGTTGTCTCAAATTACTTGTTAACATCCTAAGTTCTGAGAAGTGTCAAATTGCTCAGATCTGCACGAGTTGTCTCAAACCAAGTTCTGAGAAGCGTCGATTTGCTCAGATCTGCACGAGTTGTCTCAAACCAAGTTCTGAGAAGCGTCGATTTGCTCAGATCTGCACGAGTTGTCTCAAACCGAGTTCTGAGAAGTATCAAATTGCTCAGATCTGCACGAGTTGTCTCAAACCAAGTTCTGAGAAGTGTCAAATTGCTCAGATCTGCATGAGTTGTCTCAAACCAAGTTCTGAGAATTTGTAGATCTGAGGAATTTGACGCTTCTCAGAACTTGGTTTGAGACAACTCGTGCAGATCTGAGCAAATCGACG
>NW_013788338.1:0-626 GCF_000517525.1 Limulus polyphemus
AGAATGCCGCAAGTTGTTTGGCATCCGAAAGACCAGGACAATGCCACTTCACCCACAGTCTGATGGGATGGTAGAAAAGTACAACTGGACACTAGGACAGGAATTGGCAAAGTTTTGTAATAGCCGCCAAGATGACTGGGATGTCTTACTCCCTCCACTGTTGATGGCCTATAGAACAGCAGAGCATGAAACCACTGGATACACTCCAACAAAGTTGATGTTTGGTCGGGAACTTCGGTTGCCAGTGGATCTGTTAACAGGACGCCCACCTTATGAAGAGTTGCCTGAGAATGTGTCAGAGTTTGTGAAAGTGTTATCGGAAAGGATGGATGATATCCACCATCAAGTGTGTTCAAACTTGAAAACGTCTGCTGATTCAATGAAGTAAACTTATGATAAGAGATCTACTGAAGTCAGCTTTGTACCAGGAAACAAGGTATGGTTGTATAATCCCAGGAAGACCAAAGGGAAGTCTCCTAAGTTGTCTTCTCCATGGGAAGGCCCATATGACATAGTGGATCGTCTCTCAGACGTGACTTTCCGGGTAAAATGTGGTCGGCGAGGTAAACCAAAAGTGGTGCATGCCAACAGGCTTTGCCGTTATCACGGTCCAGGACATTTCAGTT
>NW_013788339.1:0-1264 GCF_000517525.1 Limulus polyphemus
GAAATGTTCAGATGTCTAATCACAATCCTAATTTTGTTTCTCTAAATAGCAAACTGGCTTGTGTCAGTTATTATTTTGGTTTGACATTAGTATCTAGTTTTAACTGTTTGATGGTTGGTGTTAGCTACATTAGTTTCTAGTTGTAACCGTGCCATAGTTGGTGTTAACTAGATTAGTTTCTAGTTTTAACCGTGTGATAGTTGGAGTTAGCTACATTAGTTTCTAGTTTTAATCGTGTAATAGTTGGTGTTAACTAGATTAGTATCTAGTTTTAACCGTGTAATAGTTGGTGTTAACTAGATTAGTTTCTAGTTTTAACCGTGTGATAGTTGGAGTTAGCTACATTAGTTTCTAGTTTTAACCGTGTGATGGTTGGTGTTAACTAGATTAGTTTCTAGTTTTAACCGTGTAATAGTTGGTGTTAACTAGATTAGTTTCTAGTATTAACCGTGTAATAGTTGGTGTTAACTAGATTAGTTTCTAGTTTTAACCGTGTGATGGTTGGTTTTAACTACAACAGTTTCTAGTTTTAACCGTGTGACAGTTGGAGTTAACTAAGCCAGTTTCTGAAAAATAAAAGTGAAGCTAAATTTATCATTTGGTTCCCCACTTGTCATACAGTTATAGCACACTACGTGAAATCCAAGCTGGAGATTTAACGTCCAGTGTTCTGTGTGGGTCCAAATTGCAAGAAGACACACACTACGTAAAATCCGAGCCGGAGATATGACATCCAGTGTTCTGTGTGAGTCCAACTTTTAAGGCAAATAACGGGTCTTAAACCGTTTCTCTAATCAAAATATCAAACAGACTTGTATGGACAAACTGACTGCTGAAAGTATTATATTTAGGGAAGAAATAACGTAATGACTCGTTTTAAAGTAATTATTATAACAAGCAGGGCCAAATTGTGCTAATGTTAGTATAAAAATGTGACGTAATGCAATAAAAGAGGTATATATATATATATATCCATGTCGGTGATCAAAGGTTTAGGTGTTTGTAGAATCAAATTGGAAGATGACGTTTACTTTACTTTACCTTCATACAGTAGTAGCGTTAGTGCTCTATAAGTATGGGATTACTGTGTGGGCAAAAGTAAACATAACAACGTATGTATAATACACACTTCACTTCTATATAAAGTCCAGTTTTATTCTTTCAATTTTTCCTTGCCCAGGATAGTACTGATGAGGGGTGGAATTTCTCAAAACCGGTTTTCTTGCAATCTGGACCCACACAGAACACTGGACGTTAAATCTCC
>NW_013788340.1:0-626 GCF_000517525.1 Limulus polyphemus
ATTCCTTTTAGCATGGACTATCGTTCCTAAACCTAGCCCTGTATACTTCGGACTGATTTTGAGTTCCATGATTTTGAGTTCTAGAGCCACTACCAGTGCTCTATAGTTGAGCCTGTTGTCTGCTGACAACCGTCCAAGTATTTCCAGTGGTTGTCCCTTCAAGATCGTTGCCAGATATACTGCTTTCTGCTCCTCTGTCCATCCATTCATCTCTGCCAGGAGTTCAAATTGTGCTCTATATGTTTCCCACGGTGCCTTCCCATCGAATTCCTGTGGTTTTCTTTGTACTGGATCACTCCTAGTACTGACATTCATATCTGGGATGTGACTTCTAACAGGACTGAAGATGTCTGCATTAGGGTTTAGCTGCGGGGTCTGTAATGGGCTTGCCATTGTCTGGGGCTGATTAAGTCGATGGTTAATGTATCCTTCTTGTGTAAAAGACAATAAATCATCCTTTAATGTTTTCCATTTGTACTTCTTGTCACTTCAACAGTCACGCTATAACAACGAACGTGCTCAATTTCAACAATGCTCTCTGACTGCAGTTCAATTACTCACTACACTGTTGTCCCGTCACGTTGTGACCATCTTATATATACCAGACTACTCCCAATCTAGCAAAT
>NW_013788341.1:0-626 GCF_000517525.1 Limulus polyphemus
AAATTTGTTATGTTCTCAACTGATTCTGAATCAGAAAGTGACGATGATTCTACAAATGTTCCTGTTAGTGATTTGTTTTCCCATTGTGATAATTGGTCAGAAATAGATATTCCACCAAACTTGGAAATGTTTGAAGAAAATCAAGGGTCACTATAACTCCATTCACACCTGAACTTGTTTGAAATGTTTTGTCAGAAGATGTATACCTACCATAATCAAATTGCAGAGAAACATAAAGGGTCATCTAGAGAACTTCAATGGTCTGAAGTTACACCTAGAGACATGAGGAAATTCCTAGGCCTTATTCTACTAATGAGAAATACAAGGAAATACAGCTGGAAAGATTATTTTTCTACAGATCCTCTTTTGATTAGCCCAAAAGTTTTGCAGACAATGAGCTAAAACAGATGTGAACAAATTTGGACATTTTGGCATTTCAGTGACAATCAGAAAATGAATGATTCTTCAGGCAGGCTCTTCAAAATTCAATCAGTATTGGATTATTTCCTCAATAAATTCAGGACACATACAAATCAAAGCAACAGTTGTCATTGGATGAGAGCATGATTCCATGGAAAGGACATCTAAGATTCCAAACATACAACCCTGAAAGAATAATAAAATAT
>NW_013788342.1:0-627 GCF_000517525.1 Limulus polyphemus
TAAATAAATATGTTATGAAACACAAATCTCAGAGAAGAAAGTAGGATACATGAGAACACTTTTGCATATAATAATTAACCCTGCCAAAAAGCAGAGAAAACATTGAAAATAACTAGGAAAGATAAAACCCCTCACAACATAGCTCAATGAAAACCCACCACATTATTATTATTTAAAATGTTTATTTTTTTGCATTATCTTTATTAAAATACAACAGATATGAAGCTAAACATAATGACGTGTACGTTATTTGAATCTAAATGGGAATACAATAACCCGTAACAATATGTCCTTGTTTGTTGTGTTTCCTGGCGACATAATATACCTTGGAGGTTGCATTTATTATTCACTGTTTAAAAAATTCCATTGAACAAAACAAAACAAAAAAACGGCTATTATAGGTAATACAAATCTAAAGGGGTAATATAAATCTAAAGGTCGTTATATGATATAAATAAAATGATACAGGTATAATGACAAACCGGCATAATGAACTAAAAACTATAAATGTAGCATTTAATCATTGTTTGAGGAGAATAATTATTCTTTCGGAAAAAGCACGAATCTTCAATTGTATTTTTCACCGTAACTATCGTGCTAAGTGAGGTATTCATATTTCAAAAAAAA
>NW_013788343.1:0-626 GCF_000517525.1 Limulus polyphemus
GTGATATCTGATGTGCAGATCAGCACATTATTAGGCATTCAATAATCTAAACTCTTAACTGTGATATCTGATGTGCAGATCAGCACATTATTAGGCATTCAATAATATAAACTCTTAACTGTGATATCTGATGTGCAGGTCAGAACATTATTAGATATTCTATAGTTTAAACTACAAATTATGAACTCTTACTTGAAGGTCAGCACATTATTAAGTATTCTATAGTTTAAATCATAAGTATAACTCTAAAGAGTAAAGGATGGTCTATCCTTAATCAATATATTAAACTAAGTAAGTTATGAAATATTTGTACACAGGACAGCATATTTTTGTAAATATTTAAGATTTTACAGAGTAAAGTAAGAAGTTCTAAGATTATAAATAAGTGACCACCTAAGTTTGACAGTTTAACACCAAACTGATTTACATGGCAACCCAAAACAAACTAATTTTTATTCTAACAAGACTATAACATTGATTTTAAGGTGATATATAGAATATGACTTATATTTCAAATTTTATCAATATAAATTTAATGTTAAGTTCTGGCTTGTTTTAAATATGCAAAATCTTGTAAAGCTACAATAACTGTAACTGTTGATTGAGAACTTGAATGACTACTAACT
>NW_013788344.1:0-625 GCF_000517525.1 Limulus polyphemus
GTTGTCATCTTTAAGTCATAATGTCTGTGGTCATAGCACCCAAATGCATTGAGGATATTCCATCTATCGGACAAGATCTCTATGCTTATATAAAACTCACCAGCTACTAAGGAGAATAAGTTAAGGGTTGGGAGTTGAATGTTTAAATCCACAATGTCTCAACTCTTACTGTCTGCAGCCAGTTGTGGGAATGCAGTTACCCTTAATATTTAGATAAAACCACCCTTTTTTAATATTATGTAATATAAAATGCAAAAGGTATTCTTATAGTAGAAATAAACCACCCTATATTTCTTCAAAACTCCCAACCTCCACCCTTTTATCTTGACAAATTTGTTCAAGTATAAACCAGGTGAGCTGAGATAAGCCCAGCTACCTGAGGTTGGTCTTTCTGCTGTAGTATATTGAACAAAATCAAAATATGTTCACAGTAGTTAATTGATTTAAACCAAGGATAACTTGAGTAATTAATGCCCTCTAAATTCTCTACAAGGTAGCTTCTGTAAACAATAGTTTACTTTTTAATGTAATTTCATATTTATTATTAAAAAAGTATGAATATTTTTTTAAATACCAGTCCTTATAACCATTATTTTTCAACTCCCAACCCTTAACTGATTCTCTT
>NW_013788345.1:0-626 GCF_000517525.1 Limulus polyphemus
TCCCCATAGAAAGTACGTTCTTAGCCCGAAGTCTGGACCCCAAAATCTGAAGAATACCTATGGAAAGACTCTAAATCTCTCACCAAATGATTAAGTTCACCTTATATGAAAAGTTGTGGTTCACCAGACGTTTCAGGTTGAAAACAATCCCTATCATCATTTCTATTGACACCAGATTCAGAATCAGATGAAACTGTATCAAGAGTCTCCGGTGGAGTAGGTACAGGTACATCAGGTCCATGAGCAACAGGTCTCGTAGCAGATTGAAGGTTCAGACAAGAAATTTCCTTTTTATTTCGAGTGTTGTAGCCTTTTTCGTTTCATGAGCAAAGATAGCAGTAATCTCTGTGGTTTCTGGGCTCGCACCAGACCATTGTAATTCCAAAAGGCAAAGACTTTTTCTGACCTTTAGTCTATTGTCTCACTCCTCGACACAAATGGTGCAAACTTTGTGCGGAGCCCATGATTTGTCTTGGTCCCCAAGTTTTATTCCAAAATATGCGCAATACGCTTTTTGGAGGAGTTCTGTAATATTTTGGCTTTTGTTTCTTTACAACAAATATAACAGAATACGTTTGGGTCATTTACACAACCTTTTGTTGCCATAGCGACAAATAAATAATATT
>NW_013788346.1:0-626 GCF_000517525.1 Limulus polyphemus
ATGTCATATGGGCCTTCACATGGAGAAAACAACTTAGGAGACTTCCCTTTGGTCTTCCTGGGATTATACACCCATACATTGTCTCCTTGTACAAAGCTGACTTCAGTAGATCTCTTATCATAAGTTAACTTCATCGAATCTGCAGACGTTTTCAAGTTTGAACGCACTTGATGGTGAATATCATCCATCCTTTCCAATAACACTTCCACAAACTCTGACACATTCTCAGGCAACTCTTCATAAGATGAGTGTCCCGTATGCTTGGGTCCCCTTTTAGCACTACATGTAATGCATGTTCTGCACCATTTTTCCACATCTCGCCTCATACCTATCCAGTAACTATTCCTGTAACTTTCTCGGTATAACTGTTTGCCAGGTCGTCACTTTCCATTCTCCAGAGAAGAATACCATCTTCAAGCTTCAACTGGTCCCATTGTGCCCAATAGTTCTTTGTCACAGGGCTTAAGCTAGACACCTTCTTGATTCCGAGATGTCCTCCTGCTAAATTATCATGGGATTGACACAGCACAACGTCCCGTAACTTCCTCGGTATAACTGTTTGCCAAGTCGTCACTTTCCCATCTGTAGTTTCCCATCTCCGAACAAGAATATCATTTTCAAGCTTC
>NW_013788347.1:0-625 GCF_000517525.1 Limulus polyphemus
GTTAGTTCTCGAAAAAGATAATAACTGAAAAGGCAACATTACAATATCTACTGTTCCGTTATATCACTTTGATCTTAGTTTTATCAAACACAGTAACATTATTTTAGATTCCCTTCTTAAACATTATCACTATCGTTGTTCATTTATCTATACAGTACAGTCATGTTTGTTCCCTACTTACAGGATCGCCATCTTTAATCTTGTTATACAGTACCAACATCTCTGATATTCTCACATCGCACCACAATCATTGTTTTCCATGTGTGAAGGTGTTGTAACTTCTTAAGTCTTTGGCTATGTTGTTTTGGATTATTTTGGAAAGTATAATTCCAAGTCCATTCCACGTAATGATAAGGTTGGTTGTTTTTGTTATTTTTGCTTCTCTTTTTCTACAATGTTTTCATTCTTTATTCACACACGGTCTTCGAGATAAATTATCAGTATTTCCAAGGTTCCCTCCAGGACGATGTGTAACATTAATAAGCAATCTTGATATATAGCTTTTTGAAATGTTAATTTTGAAACCAATTCAGTGCTACATGATCTGGCCGAAAGTTTAACTTTTCTCCATACAACTAATAATGGAAATGACTTATATCTCGTACAACATTTAGTTAGTCAACAA
>NW_013788348.1:0-626 GCF_000517525.1 Limulus polyphemus
AAATAAGAGAACTTCATTCTTGTGTGATATTATAGTTTTATAAATAAGAGAACTTCATTCTTCTGTGCTATTATAGTGTTTTATAAATAAGAGAACTTCATTCTTTTGTGCTATTATAGTGTTTTATAAGTAAGGGAACTTCATTCTTCTGTGATATTATAGTGTTTCATAAATAAGAGAACTTCAATCTTGTGTGATATTAGAGTGTTTCATTAATAAGAGAACTTCATTCTTCTGTGATATTATAGTGTTTTATAAAAAAGATAACTTCAATACTGTGTCATATTGTTACGTCAGCGGAAGTCACGTGATGCTGCTGGTACATTGTCACTGGTGGCGTGTGCCAGAAGTTTCTCGAATGATCGTGGATTTCAAAGTTTGTTTGGGATGGCTTCTTTTTTAGTATATAAGCCCAGCAAATAAAGAATAGAGAGGCATATAGATTAAAGATAGAGATAATTGAGTCAAGTGAACAGTAGGCACCATTAGTAAAGTGTGTGAATCACTGTGATTTATAGCATGTGTTATAAAGGTCGTTAAGTTTAAAGTGACTGTGGAAATTCTGTGTATTACAAAGTTGTATTGAGAAATAATAAACTAGTTTTAATTAAGAAAAGACTTGTATC
>NW_013788349.1:0-625 GCF_000517525.1 Limulus polyphemus
GTGTTGCAGTGAATGAAAAAGATGGTAATATGAGGGTGACATATTTGGAGAATATGGTGGGTGGGGAAGAACTTCCCAACCCAACCCTATAATCTTGTGTTGAGTCAAATGTGCCGCATGTTGACGTGCATTGTTGTAGAGACGAAGAACACCTTATCGATTGATGAGTGAAGGGCGTTTCTGATTAAGGACTTGATTTAAACGTTCCAGTTGCTTCTCTGTGGATTGAGGAGTTCAAAATGAATTACTCCTTTGATGTCCCACCAAATGCAAAGAATCACTTTCTGCAGATAGAGTCCAGGTTTTGTGGTCAGAAGTGGCTTTTGCCTAGGACTGAGCTATTGTTTTTGGTGTTTAATATTTACATAGAAAATCGATTTTTTCATCAATTGTGACAATTCTGTCCAAAAATTGTTTGTGCATATTACGCGCTAGAAGAGACAAAGCAACATTCGCACATTGGAAACAATGATCATCCAACATGTCGGCCCTGCCATCACAGTTTTTAAGGCTAAAGTCACCAGAACGAAATTTGCTGAACCATTGTCGACACTTATGAACGTTCAAAACACTACACTAAACGTCTTTGATATTACTTGTAGCTACAGAGGCATTGTTTCCCTCC
>NW_013788350.1:0-626 GCF_000517525.1 Limulus polyphemus
CTACGCGCCCTCTATTTTGGTATATATAAGTCCGGAAATAAAGTGGAGGAGAAGTGACGGCATAGATAATTGCAGACAGGGAGATATAGAGACAGATAATCAAGTCAGGTGAGCAGTAGTGCCCCAAAGTAAAGTGCGTGAATCGTTGTGAATTAAAGTATGTGTTTAAGTTAAAGTGACTGTGGAAATTCTGTGTATTATAAAGTTGTATCGAGAAATAATAAACTAATTTTATTTAAGAAAGGACTTGTATCGCTGAAGTTCCTCGGGAAGAATTTATACCGGGATATTAACAAACGACTAACGAGACCTAACAATATGCCCTTCTAATAATTGAAAATCCTTAAGGGACTAGATAAAGAATATAGCGTTTAAAATTAAAATGTCTTATGACAAGTATAATTATAATCATGCTTTGCCAGCCTGTAAAAAGCATTCACACCACAACAAATATAAAAGTATATTTAATTTTTTAAGAGACTTATTGTTTTATAAGTACGTTTATATAATTATAACTATCCACAGCTCGATTATATGTTCTTATGATCTTACCTGTTAAAAAAAGACCAATTACAATGCTCGCCTTATATTCTATTAATAAAAAGAAAAGAATAAAAAAAACAGAG
>NW_013788351.1:0-626 GCF_000517525.1 Limulus polyphemus
GGGTAGCAGCCTTTCCTGTGTTGAAGTTGCCGGCATTGAGCTCTCTTGTTCCCAGGTTTGTTACTGTGTCAGCAAAATCCCTGAAACTTGTCTGAAAGCTGACCTTTTCTGGCCTTGAATCCTGACGATTGTACCAACCTTGGTACCTTTGTGCTGGATTTAATGTAGGATTCGAATTCAAGAGCTCTGTCCATTGCATCCTGCATAGTAGAGGGGTGTGCTTATTTTACTTGTATCTTCAGTTGTGCACTGTCCAAAGCATCTACAAACTGATCCATCAGCAACAGCTTGAGGACATCTGTTGGTGCAGTTGGGTATGCCTTGTGTGCCATACTCTCCAAATCCTGTGCCAGCTCTTGCAGGCTTTCCCCTTTAGCACGGATTCTCGTTCTAAACCTAGCCCTGTAGACTTCCAACTGATTTTGGGTTCCGTACCTGAGTTCTAGAGCCGCTACCAGTGCTCTATTGTTGTGTTTGTCGTCTGCTGACAATTTTCCTAGTATTTACAGTGGTTGTCCCTTCAGGCTCGTTGCCGGGTACACTGCTTTCTGTTCCTCTGTCCATCCATTCATTTCTGCCAGGAGCTCAAATTGTGCTCTATATGCTTCTTATGTTGCCTTCCCATC
>NW_013788352.1:0-625 GCF_000517525.1 Limulus polyphemus
ACCGCAACTAAACCCTAATGCAGACATCTTCAGTCCTGTTAGAAGTCACATCCCAGATATGAATGACAGTAATAGGAGTGATCCAGTGCGAAGGAAGCCACAGGAATTCGATGGGAAGGCACCGTGGGAAGTATATAGAGCACAATTTGAGCTACTGCTAGAGATGAACGGATGGACAGAGGAGCAGAAAGCAGTATATCTGGCAACGAGCTTGAAGGGACAACCACTGGAAATACTTGGACAGTTGTCAGCAGCCGACAGACACAACTATAGAGCACTGGTAGCGGCTCTAGAACTCAGGTACGGAGCCCAAAATCAGTCTGAAGTCTACAGGGCTAGGTTTAGGACGAGAGTCCGTGCTAAAGGGGAGAGCCTGTAAGAGCAGGCACAGGACTTGGAAAGCATGGCACACAAGGCCTACCCAACTGCACCACCCGATCTCCTCAAGTTGTTGCTGAGGGATAAGTTCGTATATGCCTTGGACAGTCCACAACTTAAGATACAAGTGAAGCAAGCACCCCCCTCTACCATGCAGGACGCAATGGCCAGAGCTCTCGAATTTGAATCCTACGTTAAGTCCAGCACAGAGGTACCATGGTTGGTACAGTCATCTGGATTCAAGGCC
>NW_013788353.1:0-626 GCF_000517525.1 Limulus polyphemus
GTTGATTTTATAAGCGAGACCCATTTTCTAGAAACTTCTGATAATATCGGTTACGGAAGTGGATATATTGTTGATTCTTATGTTCACGAATATTCTACAATCTTGGAGAATTGCGGGAGTTTTCCCATAGGTAACTAACACGGTAAGCTAGACACGCTCTCAAATATAAATTTATTCGAAACAAAAGTTAACATTAAAATGAATATATAACAAATTCGTTATACGCAACACATATCTGATACTACAAGTCACGCATATTTCTAAATACAAATTCAATCCAAACAATGTTCATATTAAAAATAAATACATAATGATAAATTCGTTACAAGAGTTTAAAACGCTAGGAGTGAGTATTTATCACTTCTACTCAGTAAAGATTACAAATTCGTTAAAAACGCTGCACAATTATCATAAACAGCAATTCTATTGAATGCAAAGAAAAAATTAAACAATCAAAACTTTTCATTCCAATACACACTTCAGTACATTATGTACACTTGACTTCTTATTGACAAAATACCAAGATAATTTAACAATTCTGGTAAGTTAATGTTTTGTGTTAATGAAGATAAAAGTTTCTATCAAATTGGTCATCATAAAAAATATATTTTAAGTTCAACAAGTAA
>NW_013788354.1:0-623 GCF_000517525.1 Limulus polyphemus
GCCCTGAAATTGCGTTTCACTCATGAAACAATACGTAAATATCTAAAGAATATGGGAAAACTCCATAAAAAAGGTGTTTGGGTGCCTCACGAACTCTCCGATGTGTGAACGTTGCTTCGTCTCTTCTGGCGCGTGAACCATTTTCGGACAGAATTGTTACCAGTGATGAAAAAATGGATTCTGTATGCGAATATTAAACGCCAAAAACAATGGCTCAGTCCTAGACAAAAACCATTTCCGACCCAAAAACCTGGACTCCATCCGGAGAAAGTGATGCTTTGCATTTGGTGGGACATCAAAGGAGTAATTCATTTCGAACTCCTCAATCCACAGCGAACTGTCAATTCAAAGATCTATAGTCAGCAACTGGAAAGTTTAAATCAAACCCTTCATCAGAAACGCCCTTCACTCGTCAATCGGAAAGGTGTTCTTCTTCTCCACCACAATGCACGTCCAATTTAGCACGTTTGACGCAACACAAGATTATGGAGTTGGGTTGGGAAGTTTTCCACCAACCATCATATTCTCCAGATATTGCACCATCAGATTACCATCATTTTCGTTCGCTGCAGCACCATATTAATGGGAAAACGTATGCAAATGTGAAAGAGGACATCGACATG
>NW_013788355.1:0-626 GCF_000517525.1 Limulus polyphemus
GTCGGCTCGTGTAGATACGTAGATCTTGAAAGTCGAGTTGTTAAAAATTTGAAAATAGCGTTGATAACTGGACCAATTGTTGGTTGAGATGTAGCAAAAGAAATATCTGCTAAAGCTTTTCACCAGACACTAATCATAGCAGAACCGTCTGATAAATGATTTATAGGAATTAGTATAGCTTATAAAATGAGTCACAAAACCTGACAAACGTTCTGGTACCGTCATTTTGAATAAAGCTGACTACATTGAAAAAATGTGACATCTTAAATGATGAAACCAAATTCAAAAGGCTAGGCACTGTTTCGCAAAAAGATAACACGGCAAAAATGGAAAACAAGTTACAAAAACGCTTATTAGAACTGGTTAAGAAAGGATCCTTACCAAGTGATATTTATGACAGGATTAGGCTCTCAAGCTCACAACATCCCCGCATGTAAGGCCTTCCTAAAATGCACAAAAAGATGTACCACTTCACCCAATTTTGTCTATGATTGGCTCTGCTTTCGGAAAGTTTAGAGTACTTTTCAGAAAACTGTATTCAAGACTCCTTTTCTTTTGCTACAACCATACAGAACCTTAGCCTTGACCCTAAACAATCGTTTTGTGCTCCTTCGACATCAGCAGCC
>NW_013788356.1:0-627 GCF_000517525.1 Limulus polyphemus
AATTAGCCCTAGACAATGACAAGCCCCTTCCAGACCCCGCAGTTAAACCATAATGCAGACATCTTCAGTCCTGTCACAAGTCACATCCCAGATAGGAGTGTCAGCAATAGGGGGATTTAATACGAAGGAAGCCACAGGAAGTCAATGGGAAGGCACCGTGGGAAGCATATAGAGCACAATTTGAGCTTCTAGCAGAAACGAATGGATGGACAGAGGAACAGAAAGCAGTATATCTGGCAACAAGCCTGAAAGGACAACCACTGAAAATACTTGGAAAGTTGTCAGCAGATGACAGGCACAACTATAAAGCACTGGTAGCGGCTCTAGAACTCAGGTATGGAACCCAAAATCAGTCCAAAGTCTACATGGCTAGGTTTAGGACGAGAGTCCGTGCTAAAGGGGAGAGCCTGCAAAATTTGGCACAGGACTTGGAAAGTATGACACACAAGGCCTAACCAACTGCACCACCCGATGTCCTTAAGTTGGTGCTGAGGGATCAGTTTATAGATGCGTTGGACAGTCCACAACTGAAAATACAAGTGAAACAAGCACACCCCTCTACTATGCAGGATGCAATGGCCAGAGCTCTTGAATTTGAGTCCTACATTAAGTCCAGCATAGACGTAC
>NW_013788357.1:0-624 GCF_000517525.1 Limulus polyphemus
CAGCTCGAACAGCAAAATAAACAAGAGAGATTACAGCAGTTGTTGGAGTAAAAAGAAAAGAAACAAGAAGAACGAGAAAAGAAACAAGAAGAGAGATTACAGCAATTGTTGGAGGAGAAAAAAAATAAAGAAGAAGAGAAATTACAGCAGTTGTTAGAGGAAAAAGAAAAGAAACAAGAAGAACGAGAAATTAAACAAGAAGAGAGATTACAGCAGTTGTTAGAGAAAAAAGAAAAGAAACAAGAAGAACGATTACAGCAGTGGCAAGAAAACCTACAACAATGGCAGCTCGAACAGCAAAATAAACATAAGAGATTACAGCAGTTGTTAGAGGAGAAAGAAAATAAACAAGAAGAAAAATTACAGGAGTGGCAACTGGAACAAGAAAGGAAACAGGAAGAAAGTCTCCAACAGTTGCAGGAAAGTCAGCAGTAACTACAGGAAAGTCAACAACAGTGGCAAGAAGTACAAATGGAAAACATTAGTAAATTTAAAAGCGAATTAGATAAGTTAAAGAACGATTTATTGTCTGGTACACAAGGAGGATACATTGACCATCGACTTAACCAGCCTCATACAATGACAAGCCCCTTCCAGATTTTGCAGCTAAACCCTAATGCAGAC
>NW_013788358.1:0-628 GCF_000517525.1 Limulus polyphemus
GTACAGAGTATTACTATTAACTAAAAATAACAGATAAATATAAAGTTTTTTCTTAAGAAACATTTGATAACTATCTGGACATTATAAAGCTTTCTCATGTGAAATTTGAAAATTTTCTGATGCACAAAAGTAATTTTAATCTTAAAATGAAAACAACTTTGCATGTTAGATAGGCAATATATGAAAAGAAAAAAAAAAGGCATGAGAAAAACATTGCTTTACAGACCTTAAGACTTAATAAAATAATTAGACATTTTGCGTACGAAAGCATTGTAATGTTTACTGATAATCTGCCAAATTTCGTTAGCGTTCGCTTTCTAATTTAAGAGTTATAGCATGAAAACTATAACAAGCACAAAATGGTTACGAGGTTGGTCCCAGAGACCGATGCCCTTGCTGAAAGAGTTAATAAGAATTGTAATATGTTGTCTCCTGTACCATGTTTGAGTAAAATTACATTAAAACTTATAAGTATCAACTTTCAACTTTTTATAGCTAATTGTTTTTTATATTTTTATTAAAATACAGAAAATCCATATATTTGAACCTATTATTTTTATAGAAAACTTTTCTCCATACGTTTTATTGTCAACCTATAGTAACTACTGATGTCACCTGCTTTTTTTTT
>NW_013788359.1:0-767 GCF_000517525.1 Limulus polyphemus
TTTAGATTTTTTCGACTTTGATAACGGCCTTTTTAGTCCTTCTTACTCTAGATTTTTTCTACTTTGATAACGGTCATTTTAGTCTTTCTTAAACTCTATTTTGTCGACGTTGATAACGGCCTTTTACTCACCTATTAAACTAGAATTCGTTGTCTTTGATAATGGTCTTTTTATTCCTTCTTACTCAAGATTTTTTCGACTTTGATAACGGCCTTTATAGTCTTTCATACACCAGATGTTTTCGACTTTGATAACGGTCATTTTTGTCCTTCTTACACTATATTTTCTCGACTTTGATAACGGTCTTTTTAGTCTTTTTACTCTAGATTTAGTCGACTTGGATAACGGTCTTTTTAGTCCTTCTTATATCAGACTTTTTCAAATTCATAATGGTCTTTTTAGTCTATTTACACTCGATTTTTTCTATTTTGATAACTGTCTTTTTAGTTCTTGTTAATATAGATTTTGTCGACTCTGACACCGGTCTTTTTATTCCATCTACCTGTAAATTTTTTCGACTTTGATAAAGGCCTTTTTAGTCCTTCTTACTCTTGATTTTTTTGATTTTGATAACGATCATTTTAGTCTTTCTTACACTATATTTTGTCGACTTTGATAACGGCCTTTTACTCACTTATTAAACTAGAATTTGTCGTCTTTGATAATGGTCTTTTTATTCCTTCTTACTCAAGATTTTTTCGACTTTGATAACGGTCATTTTTGTCCTTCTTACACTATATTTTCTTGACTTTGTTAACGGTCTTTTT
>NW_013788360.1:0-626 GCF_000517525.1 Limulus polyphemus
CTTGATTTCGCAAAATTTATATATTTCAGTTAGCTATGAAATGTGAGTTTGGGGTATACTATGGGTGGGAGTGGTGGTGGTGGTAGTGCTTGCCCCGTCATTTTTGACGGGCTAAACGCTAGTTAAATATATCGCATGAACGCGCCATGAAGTCGCCATTTTTGTGTATGTGTATTAGGTTATAGAGAAAGAAAGCTATAGTTACCATCTGACAGGTACACGAATTGAAGTTACAGCGTTGTTGATTTAGAGTAAATAAAGATCCATAAGAACACTAAGTTTTATAATAGTTAAACGCCTAACCTTTGGATTGTAGCATGTATTTCGAGTAGCACATGATTAAGAAGTAACTATACAACTGTATTTGTTAGCAGATCCGTAATTATCTTTCGTTTATTAAATCTTACAATTTTTATTATTCTGATATACAATTCTACCTGAAATATCGTAAATTCAAATTCACGTTAAATGTTTCTCATTAATTTTAGTATGTGTTATTCCTTACAAACCCCATGGGTTTCACCAGCATTATTTGTTTATGGTTGACTTATTTTTTGTAAGTTTGTTTTTGTTGTTTGGAAGTTCGCGCAAAGCTACACGAGGGCTATCTGCGCTAGCCGTCCCTA
>NW_013788361.1:0-622 GCF_000517525.1 Limulus polyphemus
ACGCTTCATTGTCTTTCTTGTAGAACTATAAACTATACTTTGTTTAGATGTTCAGGTATGCTTCATTGTCTTTTCTTGTAGAGCTATAAACTATACTTTTGTTTAGGTGTTCAGGTATGCTTCATTGTATTTTCTTGTAGAACTATAAGCTATACTTTTGTTTAGATGTTCAGGTATGCTTCATTGTCTTTTCTTGTAGAGCTATAAACTATACTTTTGTTTAGATGTTCAGGTATGCTTCATTGTATTTTCTTGTAGAGCTATAAACTATACTTTTGTTTAGGTGTTCCTGTTTATTGACTAATTTCAGATGACGTTTCAACAGTTCTAGAAGTGATAATAATAAAAATTATGTTTAAATATTATAATTGGCACGTATTAGGAAGTAGTATGTACATGTAATCTTGGTGCACGGATACATTAAAACGCCACTATCTTCTACGATCTCATAGTCCTTGAAAACAATTATATTTTACTCAGATGGTTGTTTGCCTTGATAATATCAAGCTTATGGTATTTGTATGAGATGGAATATTACACGTAGATTTTAGACAACTGTATAACTCCCATTACTGAGTGTAACCATTTTGCCAGAAGAACAATAAATGACTTCAATACTACC
>NW_013788362.1:0-625 GCF_000517525.1 Limulus polyphemus
AAGACTCCTTAAAGAAGGTGTTTGGGTTTTTTCATAAACTCTCCGATGATCATCGTTTCCAACGTGCGAACGTTGCTTCGACTCTTCTGGTGCGTAATGCGCGTGAAAAAGTTTTGGACCGAATTGTCACCGGTGATGAAAAATGGATTCTCTATGTGAATATTAAACGCAAAAAAACAAAAAAAAACAACAACAACAACAATGGCTCAGTTTCAGACAAAAACCACTTCCGATCGCAAAACCTGGACTCCATCCGCAGAAAGTGATGCTTTGCATTTGGTGGGAGATCAAAGGAGTTATTCATTTCGGACTCCTCAATCTACAGCGAACTGTCAATGCAGAGATCTATAGTCAGCAACTGGAACGTTTAAAACAAGCCCTTCATCAGAAACGCCCTTCACTCGTCAGTCGAGAAGGTGTTCTTCTCCATGACAATGCACGACCATATATGGCACGTTTGACGCAACACAAGATTATGGAGTTGGGTTGGGAAGTTCTCCCCCACCTACCATATTGTTCAGATATTGCACCATCAGATTACAATGTTTTTCGTTCGCAGCAACACCATCTTAATGGGAAAACGTATGGAAATGTGGAAGGTGTTAAAGAGGACATCGACATGTTT
>NW_013788363.1:0-626 GCF_000517525.1 Limulus polyphemus
ACACCTAGCTCTCATGTTACAATATACTGTATAAAACTAAGTCTTCAATACATCCTGTTCTCATGCTACAATATACTGTATAAAACTAAGTCTTCAATACATCCTGTTCTCATGCTACAATATACTGTATAAAACTAAGTCTTCAATACATCCTGTTCTCATGCTACAATATACTGTATAAAACTAAGTCTTCAATACATCCTGCTCTCATGTTACAATATACTGTATAAAACTAAGTCTTCAATACACCTAGCTCTCATGTTACAATATACTGTATAAAACTAAGTCTTCGATACACCTAGCTCTCATGTTACAATATACTGTATAAAACTAAGTCTTCAATACACCTAGCTCTCATGTTACAATATATTGTATAAAACTAAGTCTTCAATACACCTAGCTCTGATGTTACAATATACTGTATAAAACTAACTCTTCAATACACCTAGCTCTCATGTTACAATATACTGTATAAAACTAAATCTTCAATACATCCTGCTCTCATGTTACAATATATTGTATAAAACTAAGTCTTCAATACACCTAGCTCTGATGTTACAATATACTGTATAAAACTAAGTCTTCAATACATCCTGCTCTCATGTTACAATATACTGTATAAAACT
>NW_013788364.1:0-623 GCF_000517525.1 Limulus polyphemus
ATCAGTGTTGGTTGAAGAAACGACGGTTGAAGTCTGGTTGTTCCCAATGTTTGGAGATTTAAGATGAAAGCTTGAAGAATGAAAAGTATCAATGTTGGTTGAATAAACTATGGTTAAAGCCTGGTTGCTCACAGTGTTTGGTGATTTAAGATCAAAGCTTGAAGAATGGTTAGCGTCAGTACTGGTTGAAAGAACGATGGTTGAAGCCTGGTTGCTCACAGTGTTTGGTGTTTTAAGATGAAAACTTGAAGAGTGGAAAGTATCACTGTTGGTTGAAGGAACGATGGTTGAAGCCTGGTTGCTCACAGTGTTTGGTGATTTAAGATGAAAACTTGAAGAGTGGAAAGTATCACTGTTGGTTGAATGAACGATGGTTGAAGCCTGGTTGCTCACAGTGTTTGGTGATTTAAGATGAAAGCTTGAAGAGTGGAAAGTATCACTGTTGGTTGGAGGAACGATGGTTGAAGCCTGGTTGCTCACAGTGTTTGGTGGTTTAAGATGAAAGCTTGAAGAATGGCAAGTATCATTGTTGGTTGGAGGAACGATGATTGAAGCCTGGTTGCTCACAGTGTTTGGTGGTTTAAGATGAAAACTTGAAGAGTGGAAAGTATCACTGTTGGTTG
>NW_013788365.1:0-626 GCF_000517525.1 Limulus polyphemus
GAGCAACATCTACCATTGTAAGTGTAGCTTACAGTTAGTGTGACCCCAGGAGTAACATCTACCATTGTAAGTGTAGCTTACAGTTAATGTGAACCCAAGAGTAACATCTACCATTGTAAGTGTTGCTTGCATTTAATGAAAACCTAAGATGAACATCTACCATTGTAAGTGTAGCTTACAGTTAATGTGAACCAAAGAGTAACATCTACCATTGTAAGTGTAGCTTACAGTTAATGTGAACCAAAGAGCAACATCTACCATTGTAAGTGTAGCTTACAGTTAATGTGAACCAAAGAGCAACATCTACCATTGTAAGTGTAGCTTACAGTTAGTGTGACCCCAGGAGTAACATCTACCATTGTAAGTGTAGCTTACAGTTAATGTGAACCCAAGAGTAACATCTATTGTTGTAAGTGTTGCTTATAGTCACTGAGAACACGAGTAACTTGTACTGTTGTAAGTGTTGCTTGCAGAATGAGAACCCAAGAGTAATTTCTACTATTGTAAGTATTGCTTGCAGTTACTGAGAACCCACATGTAACTTCTATTGTTTATGTGTTTGCCTGACCAAACAGTTGTTTGTGGTTATAGTTGGAGACTTACAGAACTAATAAAAAATGATTGAG
>NW_013788366.1:0-772 GCF_000517525.1 Limulus polyphemus
GACACGTTTAGAGGATGAGTATTGTGGTGTGTTGGACACATTTAGAATATAAATATTGTGGTGTTAGCCACGTTTAGAGGATGAGTATTGTGGTGTGTTAGACACGTTTAGAGGATGAGTATTGTGGTGTGTTAGACACGTTTAAAGGTTTCACAACTGAGGTTGGTAGGCGTCCATCAACATGAACCACTACTGGTTTCCTTGAGGCTGACTTATCGGTAACATTCTTCTTACACTGGCTCCTCATATGTCCTTGCTCTCCATAGTTCCAACAACCTTTCTGGGTAGCAGCCTTTTCTGCCATGGCATCTTCCCTGTGTTGAAGGTTCCAGCATTGAGCTTTCTTGTGCCCAGGTTTGTTACAGTGCCATCAAAGTCCCTCAAACCTCTCTGAAAACTGACCATTTCTGGCCTTGAATCCTGATGACTGTAGCAATATTGGTACCCCTGTGCTGGACTTAAGATAGGATTCAAATTCAAGAGCTCTGGCCATTACATTCTGCATAGTAGAGGGGTATGCTTGCTTCACTTATATTTTCAGTTGTGGACTGTCCAAGGCATCTACAAACTGATCCCAGTGCTCTATAGTTGTGTCTGTCGTCTGCTGACAACTTCCAAGTATTTCCAGTGGTTGTCCCTTCAAGCTCGTTGCCAGATATACTGCTTTCTGCTCCTCTGTCCATCCATTCATCTCTGCCAGGAGCTCAAATTGTGCTCTATATGCTTCTCACAGTGCCTTCCCATAGAATTCCTGTGGCTTCCTTCTTACTAG
>NW_013788367.1:0-625 GCF_000517525.1 Limulus polyphemus
GAGATGACATGGCCTTTCACCCGTGACCCATCTCGAAAGGGTTAACCTTAATATGAAAATCACTTTGTACATGGACTATTCAAAATAAATACTTGATATATTCAAGGACAATATTTTTTTAGTTTATTAAAAATACTTCACTAAAAAATATGATTTTTTGTATATGAAAGACTTATAATATTTACTGAAAGACTGCCAAATTTTGTGAAGATATACACACTATATTAAAAGTTAGTAGTATCAAATCTATAAAAACTTTGAACGAGTACAAAGAGGTCATACGGTCAGTCAAATTGACCAAGCCTATGTTGAGAGAGTTAAAAACTTGTGACTAAACATACCCAGTTTCAGTTTATGAATCATTACTTTGGTAGGATTTAGGAAAATATCATGACTTGTGTTTGCATTTAAGTGGATGATAAATCCTAAGGGGACTATAGGTACTGTGATATATTCATATGGAACAGATTTGTTTTCAAGTAATTAAATAGGTCCACTGAAAAACAAAATATTCAAGAAGAGTTATTATAAATTACTCTGAAAACTAAGTTAGTGAGAATGAAATAGAGACAAAATGTAAGATACAAAGGAACACACTTTATTATAACACAAACACAGTGCATGT
>NW_013788368.1:0-790 GCF_000517525.1 Limulus polyphemus
AGTTTTATGGGCAAGTTTACAACAAGATAACACAGGCCTGCCTTTTTAGTTTTTAGTTTTACAACTAGATAACACAGGCCTGCGAATTTAAACTTCATAAAAGTTGTTTTGGTTTTAAAAACGGATTTTCCATAAATCAGCTACGCAGATTTCGAAAATAATATTAATTTTTTTTCGATCACGTAAGGGTTTTTACAAATCGGGAAAAAAATAAAACTCTTACTTAAATCAAATTTACAACAAGTTTATCACAAATATAATATAATGTATTTGAGTCATTTTACACGACCTCTTGTTGCCATAGCGACGAATAAGTAATATTGAAAAAAATAATAATGTCGAAGTGCACCCACAAACGAATACTATCCAGAAATGACACGTCATGCGGCCTGTTAACCGTTTATATACTAGCGGTGTGTTTCTCGTGGGTTATAGAACGATCGATAAGACTCTCACGTCGCGATTGGTCTAGAGAAACCTATATCCAGCGGTTGTCAACATTTTAAACATAACAAAATGTGACCCAATTTCAATGAAAATGATTTACTTTCGAATTCAGCGTACAGGAATCACCGTAGAAACTTTCAAGACAATAAAACCATCGCAGACCTGTGATAATCGATGTTAGTTATAGACGGGATAATTGTAATTTGTTAATGTTCTACAAAAGTTCGGTGTTATACAGAGATATAGAAGATTCCAGAATCTTGCATGGTTACATTATCGTGAACCAGTCGGTATAAGGTATACAGAAGCTTCCAGAATCTGGTTACAGTGGCTTGAACCAGTC
>NW_013788369.1:0-625 GCF_000517525.1 Limulus polyphemus
GAAGAGAGAGCAGTAGTTACTTGGAGTTCCGTGTAATTTATGATTCTGTTAGTTTCGAGCTAGTGAGCCGTAAAGTGTGTGTTTTGCACTCGTTGAGAGCGAAGTTATCGAGATTGTGAATTTCTGTGATTTATAGCGTGTGTTATAAAAGTTGTTAAGTTTAAAGTGACGAAAAACATACTGATTGTGGAACTACTGTGTACTAAAAGTTTGTATTGAGGAAGAATAAACTGGTTTAATTAAGAAAGGACTTGTATCGCTGAAGATCCTCGGAAATTAATTTCTACGGGAAACAAACAAACAAGGAGATAGGTAACAAATTGGTGTCAGAGAGTGAGACGGAAAAAAAAGATGGAAAGGAAAAGTGGCAAATCAAACTACAACTTAGCAGATTTGATGGCAGCAATACAAGAACAGCAAAAGAAACAAAAAGAACGAGAAAAGAAACAGGAAGAGAGATTACAGCAGTTGTTGGAGGAAAAAGAAAAGAAACAAGAAGAGAGATTACAGCAGTTGTTGGAAGAAAAATAAACAAGAAAAGAGACTACAGCAGTGGCAAGAAACCAGCACCAGTGGCAACTGGAACAAGAAAAGAAACAGGAAGAAAGTCTCCAACAGTTGAGAG
>NW_013788370.1:0-625 GCF_000517525.1 Limulus polyphemus
TGTGTGCCTTGGGTTAGACTCAACAAGCATCTTCAGAGCATAATATCAATTCCAACATGTTGGCCCCTGCCATCATAGGGAGAGGGTATGGTGTTTATAAAATATCTGTTGTTAAGAACGTTAATACGTAATAATTTAATCTCTTGTTCATCCAAAAGATGAAAAATTATTTCAGAGAATCTGAAATGAGATATCAATTGGATAACAGTTGTGCAATACTTGTTATGTCGGTGAACATGTCCAGCGCTAGTTATGTTGCTGTCCTAGTCTAGTTTTCATTCTGCTACATAGCTAACATGGCATCGCTCTTGGTTGGGTTTGACCCACATAGCTGACATGGCATAGCTCTTGGTTGGGTTTGACTTAAATTTGCTGAACCATCGTTGACACTTACAAATGTTCATTACATTTCCATAAACTTCTTTGATATTCTTTGTGGTTACAGAGACATTGTTTCTCTTCTTGTATTCAAACAGTATTACGTGCCTAATGTGTGTCTCGTTGTGTGCCATCACTATAAGGGACTAAAGTATATTAAACTTTACAGATTATATAGACTACACTAACATGACGTTTAGGAAGTTATTTAATTATTATACGTGATATATGTTGTTTTTTGGGGGGG
>NW_013788371.1:0-626 GCF_000517525.1 Limulus polyphemus
ATATATATATATATATATCCTATTTAGAGGAAATGTCGTTCAAATAGTTAAATTGTGATTCACTCCAAAAACAGAAGTATTGAATTCAAGTCTAAAGAGGATATTATTTCATTGTACAGGTCACTGGTTAGGTCACATTTTGAGTATTGTGTTCAGTCTTCGGCTCCTTACCTTAGGAAGGACATTGAATTGTTGGAAAGGGTTCAGAAGAGAGAGCTGCTAGAAGGACACCTGATATGCAAAGGTTGTTATATGAGGAGAGGTTAAGATCTCAAAAATTGTTTTTCTTGAAAAACGAAGAGTTAGGGGGTGATCTGCAGACCCCTAGCTTGATTGAAAAGGTGGCAGGGTGGAGGTTGTTGAAGGGGCATATTTGCGTGAAGAAGCTCAAGGATTTCAACTTTTAACCTACCTCTGGATTAGGCAATTCTACACCTTTTTATTAAGATTCAAAAGGACACTCTTGCTATCAACTTGGGTGCTGTTACCAGGTGAGGTAAGTATACATTGCGGAAACTGAAATAAATGAATGAAATTTGAAAGAGAAATGTCCTCCATTATTTGTTGTTTTTTTAAATCTTATGGCCATATTTCTACATTAATACTAACCCATAGAAGTATGTAAT
>NW_013788372.1:0-626 GCF_000517525.1 Limulus polyphemus
CATGTCGATGTCCTCTTTAACACTTTCCACAGTTGCATACGTTTTCCAATTAAGATGGTGTTGCAGCGAACGAAAAAGATGGTCATCTGATGGTGCTATATCTAGAGAAGATGGTGGGTAGGGGAGAACTTCCCAACCCGACTCCATAATCTTGTGTTGCGTCAAACGTGCCACATGTGGACGTGCATTATCATGGAGAAGAACACATTTCCGATTGTCGAGTGAAGGACGTTTTGGTGAAGGGCTTGATTTAAACTTCCAGTTGCTGACTATAGATCTCTGCATTGACAGTTCGCTGTGGATTGAGAAGTTCGAAATGAATTACTCCATTGATGTCCCACCAAATGCAAAGCATCAATTTCTTCGGATGGAGTCCAGGTTTTGGGGTCGGAAGTGGTTTTTGTCTAGGACCGAGTCATTGTTTTTGGTGTTTAATATTCGCATGGAGAATCCATTTTTTTGAGCACCGGTGACAATTCTATCTAAAAATGGTTCACGTGCATTACGCGCCAGATGAGACGAAGCAACGTTCACACACGTTGGAAACGATGATCATCGGAAAGTTGATGAGGCACCCAAACACCTTCTTTATGGAGTTTTTCCATATTTCTTAGATGTTTACGCAT
>NW_013788373.1:0-626 GCF_000517525.1 Limulus polyphemus
ATTCTAGATAAGTTATCTGATTAAGCAATTTTTATAATTTGCCAATGTGTTTAGAATTTATTATGCAAGTTAATTAGAAGAGCTTCATAAAAAATAATTAAGATCATATTTGATAAAAATATTAAGAATCTTAACAGTCAAATATAGTATTAAGAATTTGATACTAATTTAATTAAAATCTTCGTTAATTTAATTAAGTCGTTTTTTGAGTGTATAGCGATTAAAATATAGGGCTTAGATAAATATCAAAGTTTGAAAATATTAGATGCTTACCTCTTGTGAGCTCTTTCAACACTCAAATATACAAAATATATGACATAATTCACTGAAGTCAGTTCCTTTTATATACTGCACTCTTCAAACTGGTTTAAACCCGACAATGCAAGTTAAAACACGATCGCTGCAGCAGGCTCGTAATCGCTTTTCTTTGAAACTTCATTGCAGGTACTTAAACAAAAAGACTTTAAGGTCAGAGTTGAAAAACCATCTGGCTCCACTTAGGGCATCAAGAGTATCATCAATTCTTGGCAGTGGGTATGAGTCTTTTTCGGTTATACTATTAAGAGCCCTGAAGTCCACACAACAACGTTGGATCCCATCCTTCTTCTGGACTAACACAACGGGAG
>NW_013788374.1:0-623 GCF_000517525.1 Limulus polyphemus
TCAGCACTATTTAGAAGATAGGTGGATAAGAAATAACTATCATATGACTGAAAGTCCAACAATTCAGTACTCTATCTAGAAGATAGGTGGATAAAAATAACTAACATATGACTGAAAGTCCAACAATTCATCACTCTGTATAGAAGATTGGTGGATAACAAATAACTAACATGTGACAGAAAGTCCAACAATTCATCACTCTATATAGAATATAGGTGTATAAGAAATATGAATGAACATATGACTGAAAGTCCAACAATTCATCACTCTATCTAGAAGATAGGTGGATAAGAAATAACTAACATATGACTGAAAGTCTAACAATTCATCACTCTATCTAAAAGATAGGTGGATAAGAAATAACTAGCATATGACTAAATCCAACAATTCATCACTCTATCTAGAAGCTAGGTGGATAAGAAATATGACTGAACATATTACTAAAAGTCCAACAATTCATCACTCTATCTAGAAGGTAGGTGGATAAGAAATATGACTAAACATATTACTAAAAGTCCAACAATTCAGCACTCTATCTAGAAGATAGGTGGATAAGAAAGTCCAACAATTCATCACTATCTAGAAGATAGGTGGATAAGAAATAACTAACATGTGACTGAAAG
>NW_013788375.1:0-625 GCF_000517525.1 Limulus polyphemus
ACTTTAGCCACATGCTTTGTGTTTATAATAACAAAGGTATCAACGACATATCTGTTGTTTTTATTTAAATACTGCCAAAATACTTTAGCCACATGCTTTGTGTTTATAATAACAAAGGTATCAACGACGTATCCGTTGTTTTTATTTAAATACTGCCGAAATACTTTAGCCACATGCTTTGTGTTTATAAATAACAAAGGTATCAACGACATATCTGTTGTTTTTACTTAAATAGTGCAAAAATACTTTACCCATATGCTTTGCGTTTATAAATAACAAAGGTATCGGCGACGTATCTGTTTATAAATGATAAAGGTATCAATGACATATATGTTTATAAGTAACAAAGTTACCAACACCATACCTGTTTATAAATGATAGGTGTATAAACGACATATCTGTTTATAAATAACAAAGGTATGAACAACATACCTGTTTATGAGTGGCAGAGGTATCAACGACTTATGTTTATAAATTATAGAGGTATCAACAACAGAACTGTTTATAAATGATAGAGGTATCAACATACCTACAATAAAAGAGAAGTTTTTAGATTAAGAGTGGACTTAGAAACAATAACAAAATCTAGAAATTTACTGAAAAATGTGTATAATTTTTCAATTAC
>NW_013788376.1:0-623 GCF_000517525.1 Limulus polyphemus
GGAGTTGTTGTACCAAATAACGCTAACGATGAGTATGGTGGTTATAAATTCGGTAACTAGAGTTACACCTAGGTGTTCGTAGAGTTGCTATACCAAATAACTCTAGTGATGAGAATGGTGGTTATAAATTCTGTAACTAGAGCTATACCTAGGTGTTCGTGAAGTTGTTGTACCAAAAAACGCTACAGATGTGTATGATGGTTACAAATTCGGTAACTAGAGTTACATCTAGGTGTTCGTGGAGTTGCTGAACCAAATAACGCTAAAGATGAGTATGGGTTATAAATTCGTTATATAGAGTTAAACCTAAGTGTTCCCGGAGTAGTTGTACCAAGTATCGCTAAAAATGAGTATGGTGATTATAAATTCCGTAACTAGAGTTACACCTAGGTGTTCATGGAGTAGTTGTACCAAGTAAGGCTAAAGATGAGTATGGTGGTTATAAATTCGGTAACTAGAGTTACATCTATGTATTCGTGGAGTAGTTGTACCAAGTAAGGCTAAAGATGAGTATGGTGATTATAAATTCGGTAACTACAGTTATACCTAAGTGTTTATGGAGTAGTTGTACCAAGTAAGGCTAAAGATGAGTTTGGTGGTTATAAATTAGGTAAGTAGAGTTA
>NW_013788377.1:0-1144 GCF_000517525.1 Limulus polyphemus
TCCTATGTGTTCATAGAGAAATTGTTCCACGTAAGGCTAAAGATTAGTATGGTGGTTACAAATTCAGTAACTAGAGTTTCACCTAGGTTTTCGTGGAGTTGTTGTACCAAAAAACGCTAAAAATGAGTATGTTGGTTACAAATTCGGTAACTAGAGTTACACCTAGGTGTTTATGGAGTAGTTGTACCAAGTAACTAAAGATGAGTATGATGGTTATAAATTCGGTAACTATAGTTACACTTAGTTGTTTATGGAGTAGTTGTACCAAGTAAGGCTAAAAATGAGTATGTTGGTTACAAATTCGGTAACTAGAGTTACACCTAGGTGTTTATGGAGTAGTTGTACCAAGTAAAGCAAAAGATGAGTATGATGGTATAAATTCGGTAACTAGAGTTACACTTAGGTGTTCATGGAGTAGTTGTACCAAATAACGCTAAATATGAGTATGGTGGTTATATATTCGGTAACTAGTGTTACACCTAGGTGTTCGTGGAGTTGTTGTACCAAGTAAGGCTAACGATAAGTACGGTGGTTATAAATTAGGTAACTAGAGTTACACCTATGTTTTCAAGAAGTAGTTGTAATAAGTAAAGCAAAAGATGAGTATGATGGTTATAAATTCGGTAACTAGAGTCACACCTAGGTGTTCGTGGAGTTGTTATACCAAATAACTTTAACTCTGGTTACCGAATTTATAACCCCATACACATCTTTAGCGCCTTACTTGGAACAATTTCTCCATGAACACATAGGTAAAGATGAGTATGGTGGTTATAAATTCTGTAACTAGAGTTACACCTAGGTGTTCATGGAGTAGTTGTACCAAGTTAGGCTAAAGATGAATATGGTGGTTATAAATTAGGTAACTAGAGTTACACGTAGGTGTTGATGGAGTAGTTGTACCAAATAACGCTAAAGATGAGTATGGGGGTTATAAATTCGGTAACCAGAGTTAAACATAAGTGTTCATTGAGTAATTGTTCCAAGTAAAGCTAAAAATGAGTATGGTGGTTATAAATTTGGTAACTAGAGTAACACCTAGATGTTCGTGGAGTAGTTGTACCAAGTAAGGCTAAAGATGAATATGGTGGATATAAGTTCGGTAACTAGAGTTACACCTAGGTATTGGTGGAGTTCTTGTAGC
>NW_013788378.1:0-626 GCF_000517525.1 Limulus polyphemus
TCAAGCTGAAGTCAAGCCGACTGAAAGAGTTGATGATGATGAAGTGGAACCAAATATAGATATCAAGGCAGAACAGGAGAAAGACCAAGATTTGAAACCAATAATTGATTTTTTAAAAGCAAGTGTTCGCGCCCTGCTTGGGAGAAGGTGTCTAGTCTAAGCCCTGTGACAAAGTACTACTGGGCACAATGGGACCAGTTGAAGCTTGAAAATGGTATTCTTGTCCGAAGATGGGAAACTACAGATGGGAAAGTGAGGACTTGGCAAACAGTTATACCGAGGAAATTACGGGAAGTTGTGCTGCGTCTATCCCATGATAATTTAACAGGAGGACATCTCGGAATTAAAAAGACATTGAGTCATCTACGACAAAGATTTTACTGGTTAGGTATGAGGCGAGATGTGGAAGAATGGTGCAGGACATGCAGTACATGTAGTGCTAAAAGGCGACCCAAGCATAAGGGATGCCCACCTTATGAAAAGTTGCCTGGAAATGTGTCAGAGTTTGTGAAAGTGTTATCGGAAAGGATGGATGATATCCACCATCAAGTGCGTACAAACTTGAAAACGTCTGCTGATTCGATGAAGTTAACTTATGATAAGAGATCTACTGAAGTCAGCTTTGT
>NW_013788379.1:0-871 GCF_000517525.1 Limulus polyphemus
ACTATTATTAAGTTCAGCACATCAAATGAATTGATAATTCTATACTATTTAGTAGACTATAATTTTGTTCAGTACATAAAATGAATTGATAATTCTATACTATGTAGTAGACTATTATTTAATTCAGTACATAAAATGAATTGATAGTTCTATACTATTTAGTATAATATTATTTAGTTCAGCACATCAAATGAATTGATAATTCTATACTACTTAGTAGACTATTATTTAGTTCAGAACATAAAATGAATTGATAGTTCTATACTATTTAGTAGACTATATTTAGTTCAGTACATAAAATGAATTGATAGTTCTACACTATTTAGTAGACTATTATTTTGTTCAGTTTTGTACATAAAATGAATTGATAGATGTATACTATTTAGTAGACTGTTATTTAGCTCAGTTCATAAGATGAATTGATGGTTCTATACTATTTAGTAGACTATTATTTAGTTAAGTACACAAAATGAATTGATAGTTCTATACTATTTAACAGACTGTTATTTTGTTCAGCACATAAAATGAAGTGATAGTTCTATACTATTTAGTAGACTGTTATTTAGCTTAGTACATAAGATGAATTGATAGTTCTATACTATTTAGTAGACTATAATTTAGTTAAGTACATAAACTGAATTGATAGTTCTATACTATTTAGTAGATTATTATTTTGTTAAGCCTCATACATAAAATAAATTGATAGTTCTATACTATTTAGTAGACAGTAAATTTGTTCAGTTTCGTACATAAAATAAATTAATAGTTCTATACTATTTAGTAGACTATTATTTGATTAGTACAGAAAATGAATTGATAGTTCTATACTATTTAATAGACTATTATTTTGATCAGTACATAAAATGAAGTG
>NW_013788380.1:0-626 GCF_000517525.1 Limulus polyphemus
TTTCGAGCTGCCACTGCTGTAAGTTTTCCTGCCACTGCTGTAATTTCTTTTCTTGTTTATTTTGCTGTTCGAGCTGCCAGTGTTGCAGATTTTCTTGCAACTACTGTAATCTCTCTTCTTGTTTCTTTTCTTGTTTATTCTGTCGTTCTTCTTGTTTGTTTTCTTTTTCTCTAACAACTGTTGCAATTTCTCTTTTCGTTATTCTTGTTTCATTTCTTTTTCCTCTAACAACTGTTGTAATTTCTCTTCTCGTTTCTTTTCTTTTTCCTCTAACAACTGTAGTAACTTCTCTTCTCGTTCTTCTTGTCTATTTTCTTTTTCCTCTAACAACTGTAGTAAATTCTCTTCTCGTTCTTCTTGTTTCTTTTGCTGTTCTTGTATTGCTGCCATTAAGACTGCTAGGCTGTAGTTTGATTTGCCGCTTCTCGTTTCCATTTTTTTTATCCCACTCTCTGACACCAATTTGTTACGTCTCCGTGTGTTAATTGATTTCCCATAGATTCGTTCCGACGAAACTTTAGCGAAACAAGACCTTACTTAATAAAACTGGTTTATTCTTTCCGAATATAACTTTACGATACACTTAATTTCAACAATCGCGCTAAAACAAACGCTATAACAACGAA
>NW_013788381.1:0-659 GCF_000517525.1 Limulus polyphemus
GTCAATAAGAAGACACAGAATTTAACGATACTGTGTACTATCATAACAAGTCATAAGATTTAATGATACTGTGTACTATCAATAACAAGCCACAAGATTTAACAATACTGTGTACTGTCAGTAAAAAGACACAAGATTTAACAATACTGAGTCCTGTCAATAAGAAGATACAGGATTTATCAATACTGTGTACTGTCAATAAGAGGACATAAGATTTAACAATACTGTGTCCTGTCAATAAGAAGATACAGGATTTATCAATACTATGTCCTGTCAATAAGAAGATACAGGATTCATCAATACTGTGTACTGTCAATAAGAATACAAAATTTAACAATACTGTATCCTGTCAATAAGAAGATACAGGATTTATCAATAATGTGTACTGTCAATAAGAAGACACAAGATTTAACAATATTGTGTCCTGTCAATAAGAAGATACAGGATTTATCAATACTGTGTACTGTCAATAAGAAGACACAAGATTTAACAATACTGTGTCCTGTCAATAAGAAGATACAGGATTTATCAATACTGTGTACTATCAATAAGAAGATAAAAAATTTAACAATACTATTCAATGTCAATAAGAAGACACAAGATTTAACAATACTGTGTCCTGTCAATAAGAAGATACAATATTTATCAATACTGTGTCC
>NW_013788382.1:0-627 GCF_000517525.1 Limulus polyphemus
TAAATTTAAATTTAAAATTTGACAAGAAAGTTCTTAAAGGTATGTATGTTCAAAACATATAGCATTTGATTTTGATTTTCTCTACTATTATTGATAGAAAATTCGTTATTTAATGTAATTATTTGTACTCGCACTTTGGTTAGTTCACCTGCAAGGTGATTTTTATATGAAGTATAAGAATGATATTTTTATCTTATAGGTTCCACATTTCATTTGTATAATCCCTAGAACCTCATAAATGAATATTAAAAAGGTAAATATTTATATTTTATTTTCCATGTTCTCCACTATATCACTAACTCTATAGTGCAATGAAATGTATAAAATTAACAAATGGAAATATGTACATACCTTTCAACTGTTCTTAGAAATCCACTATAAAAGCCGTGCTGTTTTTATGCAAAATTTCACGTCTTTATCTTTTCACCTGTAGTTTATTATTAATTTTAAATTTTCCTTTCAAATTCTTTCGCCCCCCCCAGTGGCACAGCGGTATGTCTGCGGACTTACAACGCTAGAATCCGGGTGTCGATACCCGTGGTGGGCAGAGCACAGATAGCCTATTGTGTAGCTTTGTGCTTAATTACAAACAAACAAACAAATTATTTCTCTATTATCTTTTATTCC
>NW_013788383.1:0-626 GCF_000517525.1 Limulus polyphemus
GTTTATTTACTGGTGTTGTAACATTGTTTACAGTTTATCTACAGGTATTGTAACATTGTTGACAGTTGATCTACTGGTGTTGTAACATTGTTGGCAGTTTATCTACTGGTGTTTTAACATTGTTTACAGTTTATCTACTGGTATTGTAACATTGTTGACAGTTGATCTACTGGTGTTGTAACATTGTTTACAGTTTATCTACATGTGTTGTAACATTGTTTACAGTTGATTTACTGGTGTTGTAACATTGTTTACAGTTGATTTTCTGGTGTTATAACATTGCTTAAAGTTGATCTACTGGTGTTGTAACATTGTTGACAGTTGATCTACCGGTGTTGTAACATTGTTTACAGTTGATCTACTGGTGTTGTAACATTGTTAGCAGTTGATTTACTGGTGTTGTAACATTGTAGACAGTTGTTCTGCTTATGTTGTAACACTGTAGATGGTTGATCTGCTTATGTTGTAACACTGTAGATGGTTGTTCTGCTTATGTTGTAACACTGTAGATGGTTGATCTGCTTATGTTGTAACACTGTAGATGGTTGATCTGCTTAGTCTGAGACCAATGATACAATCCACTCGTGATAGGTATTTAGGTTTAATAAACACTTATCGTCTGAGAC
>NW_013788384.1:0-1636 GCF_000517525.1 Limulus polyphemus
CCATAAAAGATTCTCTAGGTTTAAAGAAAAGAGTAAACCGACTTGTCAACCATCAACGGTTCTCTAGGTTTAAAGAAAAGAGTAAACCGACTTGGCAGCCATCAAAGGTTCTCTAGGTTTAAAGAAGAGAGTAAACCGACTTGATAGCCATTAAAGGTTTTCTAGGTTTAAAGAAGAGAGTAAACCGACTTGTCAACCATCAACGGTTCCCTAGGTTTAAAGAAAAGAGTAAACCAACGAACATTTCCAGCTCTGTCACAACATTCCAACGGTTCCCTAGATTTAAAGAAGAGAGTAAACCGACTTGGCAGCCAACATAAAAAATGCATATACGTTCAACAAGGTTTTCGTCAACTGCTTTCATATTTATATTTACTAATAAAATTTCTGGTCTAGACGTCAGTATTATCAGTAACTGATTAGATAGACGTGGTGTCTTGAATTAAATATTGTCTACCAAAAACAATGGTTTGGAGGTTTCATGTTTAGTTGAGTTTCGAGAAAACAGAATGAACAATAAGTTTATCTGGACTTACGCTTCTGAACAAAATTATCTGGACTCGCCTTTCTGAAAAAATTATCTGGACTTACGCTTCTGAAAAAAATTATCTGGACTTACGCTTCTGAACAAAATTATCTGGACTCGTCCTTCTGTACAAAATTATCTGGACTTACGCTTCTGAACAAAATTATCTGGACTCGTCATTCTGTACCAAATTATGTGGACTTACGTTTCTGAACAAAATTATCTGGACTCGCCCTTCTGAAAAAAATTATCTGAACTCGTCCTTCTGTACCAAATTATCTGGACTTACCCTTCTGTACAATGCGCTGCTGTAAGGACATATTGTTGACTAATAAGGACCCCTCCACAGAACTGTCCATTTAAATTAGCTGGACCACGAATTAGAGCTGCCTGAAATTTAAAATTCAGTGTGGTTAGATCCTTTGTAGATGAAATAAAACTAAATTAAGCAGTGTTACAACTCGTCATGTCACTGTACTGTGTAGTTTATACTGTGTTCCAACTCGTCATGTCACTGTACTGTGTAGTTTATACTGTGTTACAACTCGTCATGTCACTGTACTGTGTAGTTTATACTGTGTTACAACTCGTCATGTCACTGTACTGTGTAGTTTATACTGTGTTACAACTCGTCATGTCACTGTACTGTGTAGTTTATACTGTGTTACAACTCGTCATGTCACTGTACTGTGTAGTTTATACTGTGTTCCAACTCGTCATGTCACTGTACTGTGTAGTTTATACTGTGTTCCAACTCGTCATGTCACTGTACTATGTAGTTTATACTGTGTTACAACTCGTCATGTCACTGTACTGTGTAGTTTATACTGTGTTCCAACAACAAGTAAAGTAACTATGTTATACACAAGTAAAGTAACTAGGTTATAGACAAGTAAAGTAACTAGGTTATACACAAGTAAAGTAACTAGGTTATAGACAAGTAAAGTAACTAGGTTATAGACAAGTAAAGTAACTAGGTTATATACAAGTAAAGTAACTATGTTATACACAAGTAAAGTAACTAGGTTATAGACAAGTAAAGTAACTAGGTCATACACAAGTAAAGTAACTAGGTTATATACAAGTAAAGTAACTAGGTTATACACAAGT
>NW_013788385.1:0-626 GCF_000517525.1 Limulus polyphemus
ACGGGGATTCGAACCCACGACCCTCAGATTGCGAGTCGAGCGCCTTATCCACCTGGCCATGCCGGGCCACTGGCGAAGCTGTATGCTTCTTGTTAATCTCAAAGCTACACAGTAGGAAATGTGTGGTATGCCCATCACAGCGATCCCGAATGAATAGCGATTATAAGCTTATTACTGTATCATCCGGAGAGGGGGGACAATGCTCTTTACAATGGTTTCCAATAACATAACACAAAGTTCAACCACTAGTTACTATTTTTCAAAAGGTCACAAATGCCATTTTTAGTTTCATATATCTATTTAGAATATAAAACAAAAATTCTTACCAAACAAATAGTTGTCTCAATTCTTGCCTTTTTTCTGGAGATTCTTGACACCTCTGACGAATTTCTTCCACCAACCTTTACGACATCTGCGTCTCCAGTCCTTTTGGCATTTACGTCTTCCACGACAACCCTTGGACTTTTTGCCATTTTCTTCATCATCGTCTTCAACAGGTTCCTCTGATTTAATGTAATTATGAAATGGATAATCAATCATTAGATCTGGTTGCAGTATTATATTCAACCGGCTTCGAACTATACAGCCTCCTATTACAATTCTTAGAAAACAGAACAATATAATTT
>NW_013788386.1:0-625 GCF_000517525.1 Limulus polyphemus
TCAATAAGAAGACACAAGATTTAACAATCCTATGTACTATCAATAAGAAGACAAGATTTAACGATACTGTATACTATAACTGACAAGCCAAAGGTTTAACGATACTGTGTACTACCACTAACAAGCCACAAGATTTAACGATACTGTGTATTGTCAATAAGAAGACACCAGATTTAACAATACTGTTCACTTTCGATAAGAAGACACAAGATTTAACGATACTGTGTACTATCAATAACAAGCCATAAAATTTAACGATACTGTGTGCTGTCAATAAGAAGACACGAGATTTAACAATACTGTGTACTGTCAATAAGAAGACACAAGAATTAACAATACTGTTACTGTCAATAAGAAGAAACAAGATTTAACAATACTATGTACTATCAAAAAGAAGACAAGATTTAACAATACTGTGTACTATCAATAACAAGCCTTAAGATTTAACCATACTGTGTACTATCAATAACAAGCCACAAGATTTAACGATACTGTGTACTGTCAATAAGAAGACACAGAATTTAACAATACTGTTCACTGTCGATAAGAAGTCAAAAGATTTAACGATACTGTGTACTATCAATAACAAGCCAGAAGATTTAACGATACTGTGTACTGTCAATAA
>NW_013788387.1:0-623 GCF_000517525.1 Limulus polyphemus
GTTGTTGTCTCTTTTCTTCTTTCTTTTCTCGTTCTTCTTGTTTCTTTTCTTTTTCCTCCAACAACTGCTGTAATCTCTCTTGTTTATTTTGTTTTTCGAGCTGCCACTGTTGCAGGTTTTCTTGCCACTGTTGTTGTCTCTCTTCTTCTTTCTTTTCTCGTTCTTCTTGTTTCTTTTCTTTTCCTCCAACAACTGCTGTTATCTCTCTTCTTGTTTATTTTCATGCTCGAGCTGCCACTGTTGCAGGTTTTCTTGCAACTGCTGGAGTCTCTCTTCTTGTTTCTTTTCTTGTTTATTTTCTCGTTTTTCTTTGTTCTTTTGCTGCTTTTGTATTGCTGCCATCAAGTCTGCTAGGCTGTAGTTTGATTTGCCGCTTCTCGTTTCCATTTTTTTTCTGTCCCACTCTCTGACACCAATTTGTTACGTCTCCGTTCGTTCGTTAATTTCCGTAAAAATATCTTTCCGAAGAAACTTTACCGATAGAAGTCCTTTCTTAAATAAACTGGTTTATTCTTTCTGAATATAACTTTGCGATACACTTAATTTCAACAGTCGCGCTAAAACAAATGCTATAATTCTCAACGAACGTCTCACGTGCTCAACAATATTCTCTCTCCGCAGTT
>NW_013788388.1:0-813 GCF_000517525.1 Limulus polyphemus
GTCACATTCTAAGTGAGCATGGTGTGCAAACTGATACTGACAAGGTGAAAGCAGTGCGTGATTGGCCAACACCAGACAATGTGGGAGAATTAAGAAGTTTCTTGGGACTCTGTACCTATTATCGGGAGTTTGTGAAGGACTTTGCAACTATAGCTGCTCCACTACATGATTTGACTAAAAAAGGCCACAAGTTTGAATGGACAGTTTCTTGCCAGCATTCTTTCAAGACGTTGAATAAAAATTTGGCCTCTGCTCCACTTTTAGAGCTTCCAGATCCCTCACTGCCGTACATACTGGATTGTGATGCTAGTAATGTCGGAATTGGAGGGGTGTTGTCTCAGAAAGTGGGCGAAAACGAACATGTGGTGGTCTACTTCAGTAGGGTTTTGAGTAGACCAGAGAGGAACTACTGTGTAACACGGAGGGAACTCCTTGCTATAGTAAAGAGTCTGACATATTTCCATTCTTACCTCTATGGTGCAGGGTTTACCACCAAGACAGACCATGCTGCGTTACGCTGGTTAAGATCATTAAAGAACCCAGAGGGACAACTAGCACGTTGGATCGGAAAAAAAGACCAGTATAATTATGATATTGAATAAAGAGAGGGAAAATCTCATGGAAATACCCATTGGCTTGAGCCCTGCAAAAATGACTGCATACACTGCTGCAAGAGAGAGATTGAGCTAACCAGGTGCCATCAAGCTGAAGGCAAAGTGATTGAAGTAGTTGATGATGGTTAAGTGGAACCAAATATAGATATTAAAGCAGAACAGGAGAAAGATTTGAAGCCAATAATTGATTTTCTACAAG
>NW_013788389.1:0-1490 GCF_000517525.1 Limulus polyphemus
CAAAATAATCGTTCCAAGACGAGACCACATCAACCCTGTTATAGAAACTGGCAAAATAATCGCGACAGCGTCGCATAATCTTTTCCTGTTTAGTGTATGACACATCACCATCCACCAAACATGTTAATAACTTTGGGGAACCACGTATTCTCTCCTGCTGATAAAAGAATCGACTCGGTTTCTTACCTTGCATGGAAGAAACACTTGTAGATCGAATCCTCACACCCTCAAATCGTCTGTTTAATAAATCATTAATGGATTCTTCCAGACATTCTACTTGACTTATTTGAAATGTATCCAGAGCAGACTTGCATGTTTTTAACTCTCTAAGCTTTGTCCAGTAAGTAAGTAATTGTGCAGGAAGTAATATCAGCTGAAACAATCTTGTCATATAGCAATCTTTTGTCTCTGTTCAATATACTTTCTATCAATATTAACGGTTTAAAGAAACGTGATATACCACTATTTTGTTCACGTGTCCTTCTTTGTAAATATGACTTCATTTATATTCAGGGAACACACTTTTCTAGTATAGCCGACACCTTTCGTATTGAACGTTTATTAACTAATGTTTATAAAAGTTGTTGGAGTTTTGGAACATTTAATAGTAAAGGTTTTGCAATACTCATTCATAATAAATATGTTTCTAACGTTATTAATTATACGACTGATAGTGATGGGGTATTGTTACAGTTGATATTGATTGTGTTAGAGTATGACTTGTATGTATTTTTGCGTCTATGATTGATTGTGAACGTATAAAAATTTTTCGTTCTTTAGATGTGTACCTCCTCAATGATGTCAGGATAATACTAGGTGGTGATTTTAATTGTGTTGATAACCTTGAGTTAGATAAAAGTGGAGGTAACCCTAATACTGGAGACGTTGGTTCTGTTGATTTGGGGTATTTAATGAATACATTTGACATTATCGATGTATGGAGGAAGCTTCATCCTTTAAATAAACAATATACTTGGTCTAATGGTCAAGTTAGTACGCGTATTGATCGATTTTTGGTTTCTCGTAATTCAAGAAGTTGAAACATCTACATCTGTATCCTGTTCCCGTACATTTTCAACACGTCTACTCTCCACAAAGCCCGACGTTGCTTCGCTTGGGGGATAAGACGAGAACAAGTGCTTTCAACGTGGTATGAACGATGACGATTTAATGTTTGGTTATTAAGGCTTTTATATATTTTTTCTACAAAACACGGTTGTCTGAATCGTAGGTTTTTTTGTATGTTCATTCCGTCGTGGAATACAGAGTTATTTTATAAACTCGTTGTTGATAGAGGATGCTGGAAAGTGGGAACCCAGTCCGAAGCACACTAGCGCGCGCACACAGCAATGTGTTTGCATGCATGTCGGAAGTAGAATCGTGTGACAGGATAGCGAACATTTAATGAATCAATTGGGCTTCTGGAAACTTTTTCAATGGTCATCTCACTTTCGGAAAATCTGGTGTTATAGGCCTATTTTCTATCACTT
>NW_013788390.1:0-1134 GCF_000517525.1 Limulus polyphemus
TTATATCTGATTAAGGGGCAACTTTACCGATATTATATCTGATTAAGGGACAACTCTACCAATATCATATCTAGTTAAGGGACGACTCTACCGATAACATATCTGGTTAAGGGACAACTTTACCGATATTATATCAGATTAAGGGACAACTCTACCGATATTATACCTGGTTAAGGGGCGACTCTACCGATATCATACCTGGTTAAGGGGCGACTCTACCGATATCATACTGAGTTAAAGGAAAGTGAGTATTGTAAATATTTTATGTCAAAGCAGACAAATCTTAATTTCTAAGTGAAACATACTTCATCACAGGCAGCGGGGAGAAAAGGGGCAACTGCCTAGAAGCCCTGGCGAATGAAACCTGGTTATGCCCCTTTATGCTATATCTTCATTTACTCATAAAAAGGATAGTTTTTGGCTTTTCTTTGCATATAGACGCTTGATACATTAAGAACGATTGAAATAATACTTTGAGTAATAATTAATATGTATTTGTTACTTTATATATTTAATAGATATTTGTTGTTACTTTATTAACGTTTTAAATAAGTTCTTAAAAATGTTAAAAAAGAGGGAGATTTGCCCCGGGACCCATGTTGGCTCCTGCTTCACCATCATGACGTCAGAATGGTCAGTAGTTGTACCATTGAATAGTTTTAATAGGAAACCGGTATGTAGATATTTTAGCGAATTTTACAAAATTTTACGTATCAATCTCTTGACAACTAAACACCTGTGTTTATCACGTGCCAACTAAAAGGCTTGTGTGTGTTTATCACGTGCCAACTAAAGGCTTGTGTGTGTTCATCACGTGCCAACTAAAGGCTTGTGTGTGTTTATTACGTGCCAGCTAAAGGCTTGTGTGTGTTTATCACGTGCCAACTAAAGTCTTGTGTGTGTTTATCACGTGCCAACTCAAGGCTTGTATGTGTTTATCACGTGCCAACTAAAGGCTTGTGTGTGTTTATCACGTGCCAACTAAAGGCTAGTGTGTGTTTATCACGTGCCAACTCAAGGCTTGTGTGTGTTTATCACGTGCCAACTAAAGTCTTGTGTGTGTTTATCACGTGCCAACTAAAGTCTTGTGTGTGTTTATCACGTGCCAACTAAAGGCTTGTGTGTGTTTATCAC
>NW_013788391.1:0-624 GCF_000517525.1 Limulus polyphemus
CCTATATCACGTATGATAGTTAAATGAACCGCCTAAACGTCACGTTAGTGTAGCCTATATAAAGTTTAGTATACTCTAATCCCTTATAATGATGGCACACGACGAGACACACATTCGGCATGTAATGTTGTTTGAATGTAAAAAGGGAAACAACGTCTCTTTAGCCACAAAGAATATCAAAGAAGTTTATGGAAATGTTTTGAACGTTCGTAAGTGTCAACAATGGTTCAGCAAATTTCGTTCAGGTGACTTTAGCTTTAAGAACTGTGATGGCGTAGGCCGACATGTTGCAATTGATATTGGTGCTCCGAAGACGCTTGTTGAGTCTAATCCAAGGCAACACACTCGTGAAATGGCCCTGAAATTGTATGTCTCTCATGAAACAATGCGTAAACATCTAAGAAATATGGGGAAACTCCATAAAGAAGGTGTTTGGGTGACTCAAACTCTCCGATGATCATGGTTTCCAACGTTTGAACTTTGCTTGGTCTCTTCTGGCGCGTGAACCATTTTTGGACAAAATTTCGCCGGTGAGGAAAAATAAATTCTCTAAGCGAATATTAAACGCCAAAAACAATGGCTCAGTCCTAGACAGAAACCATTTCCGACTCCAAAACCTGGACT
>NW_013788392.1:0-833 GCF_000517525.1 Limulus polyphemus
GGTTCTCTCGATTTGTTAGAGGAAGGATAGTTGGTCAAGCAGATGGTGGAATAAGTCAGCGGCAAATTTCGCAGAATTTGGGAATCCCGCTTTCGACAGTCAACAGAATCATCGCGCAGTTCAGGAAACACGGCAAGGAAACAACTGAGCAGCGTCCGTGTCGTCCTGGTCCATCGGAGAGGACAAAAAGGGCTGTCAAGAGGAGCATCGAAATGGATCCCAGATTAACGACTGCAGTTGGTGGGATGAGCCCGAAATCTGTTCAACGGATTCTCCACAGATTGGATTATCGTTGCAGAGCAGCTAGACGGAAGCCCTTATTAAGATCTGCCAACATAGTCAGACGAAAGAAGTAGGCAAGTGATATGATGACCAAGCCTCTGGACTTTTGGAAGACCGTATTGTTCACAGACGAATCAAGATTCGCTCAATTTTCGGACAGTGGAGGGATATGGGTCTGGGGAATGCCTCACCAAGAGTTTTGGCTCAACAGATTGCAGCCAACTGTGAAGCATGGTGGTTTCAGCGTGATGGTTTGGGGAGCTGTTTGGGTTGGTGGGAGATCGAGCTTAGTGGAGTGCGTTGGCAACATAAATTTTGCGAAATATGTCGAAATATTGGAGGAACCCGAGGAATAAAGTGGCAAGAGTCCTTTTCGTGGACAAGAACACAACGTTGTTCCAGGAAGATGGAGCACCGTGTCACTCTGCTAGAAACATCAAAAAGTGGCAGGAAGAAAATGGTGTCCAGAAGTTGCCATGGCCGAGCCAATCTCCTGACATGAACCCCATCGAAAACCTCTGGGCCATACTCGACCGGCAAGTCAAGAAACA
>NW_013788393.1:0-626 GCF_000517525.1 Limulus polyphemus
TTAAATGGTTGAAACCCGTATTTGAAGTGTTTGAGATGATCGTGTTAAGACTCTTTCTCGTACGTTACAAAAATACATTATAGTCGTTTTAAGACTATCGTACGTACACAAGTACGGTATAGACGCTTAACTGAGGTAAGATAGCTGTTGTCAGTGTTTTAACACCTGTTTCTAAATGTCCTGATTGATTATAACACCCTGTGAAGAATGACTAATGATGGTACTGAAACCAATTTACGGACAGCTCCGTTGATTAAATAGAAACATATTAACAGCATTTCTTCTGCTGAGGCAAATATGTGAAAACAAAACCATTCCCCTTTAGCTTAGAAACTGAATGAAACCTGGATAATAGTTGATAATATGGTTATCAGACCTGAAGAAAGTGAATTGTTTTACAACGTATATGAGAACTAATATTGTTGAATGCACTTATTAGTCCTTTTGATAAAGAAAAAATTCCAGTAGTATAACAGGCATAACAAAGAAAATTCCAAATTTTATGCTTAGCGGGGAAATCATGAGTGATAATATTATATATTAGCTTAAAATGCTGTATTGGATAACAATGTTATAAGTTGACTTCAAGTATTGTAGTGGATAACATTGCTATAATTAGGCTTAAG
>NW_013788394.1:0-626 GCF_000517525.1 Limulus polyphemus
TTTAGCGTCATTTGGTACAACAACTCCACGAAAACCTAGGTGTAGCTCTAGTTACCTAATTTATAACCACCATACTCATCTTTAACCTTACTTGGCACAACTACTTCATGAACACCTGGATGTAACTCTAGTTAATAATTTATGACCACCATACTCATCTTTACCCTTACTTGGTACAACTACTCCATGAACACTTACGTTTAACTCTGGTTACCGAATTTATAACCCTCATACTCATCTTTAGCTTTATTTGGTACAACAACTCCACGAACACCTAGGTGTAACTCTAGTTACACAATTTATAACCACCATAATCATCTTTAGCCCTTACTTGGCACAACTACTCCATGAACTCCTAGGTGTAACTCTAGTTACAGAATTTATAACCACCATAGTCATCTTTAGCCTTACTTGGTACAACTACTCCATGAACACCTAGGTGTAACTCTAGTTACTGAATGTGTAACCCATACTCATTTTTTGCGTTATTTGGAACAACAACTCCACGAATACCTAGGTGTAACTTTAGTTACCGAATTTATAACCACAATACTCATCTTTAGCTTTACCTGGCACATCTACTCCATGAACACCTAGGTGTAACTATAGTTACCGAATTTATAACC
>NW_013788395.1:0-622 GCF_000517525.1 Limulus polyphemus
AACACATGTTGTATTAGTACTACTGTATGCAGCATAAAATCATAATATATGTTGTATTAGTACTACTGTATGCAGGACAAAATCATAATATATGTTGTATTAGTACTACTGTATGCAGCATAAAATCATAATATATGTTGTATTAGTACTACTGTATGCAGGACAAAATCATAATATATGTTGTATTAGTACTACTGTATGCAGGACAAAATCATAATATATGTTGTATTAGTACTACTGTATGCAGGATAAAATCATAACACATGTTGTATTAGTACTACTGTATGCAGGACAAAATCACAATACACGTATTAATACTACTGTATGCAGGACAAAATCACAATACATGTTGTATTAATACTACTGTACGCAGGATAAAATCATAATATATATTGTATTAGTACTACTGTATGCAGGATAAAATCATAATATATGTTGTATTAGTACTACTGTATGCAGGATAAAATCACAATACATGTTGTATCAGTACTACTGTATGCAGGATAAAATTGTAATATATGTTGTATTAGTACTACTGTATGCAGGATAAAATCATAATATATGTTGTATTAGTACTACTGTATGCAGGATAAAATCATAATATATGTTGTATTAGTACTAC
>NW_013788396.1:0-800 GCF_000517525.1 Limulus polyphemus
ACTGACTGACAGGAGTCGACGTGCCTTGAAAGGCTGGTTACCTCATCTCGCCTTCAGACCCTAGAGAATCTGTGTTTGGAGATGTGAGCAGCCGCAGACAATCCTATAAGTGTTTCTACAACACGTCGAGAGCTGAATGCCATGAAATTTCATGGGAGAGCTGCAGCCCACAAGCCATTGATAATGAAAACAAATGCACACCGTCGATTGGCATGGGGCAAGGCACACTAAACCTAGACCATGGATCAATGGAAATCAGTCCTGTGAATTGACGAATCACACTACACGATCTTCCAGTCTGATGGATGTGCTTGGGTATGGAGGATACCTGGAAAACACTTATTACCTGAGTGTGTTGTCCCAACAGTGAAGTTTGGAGGTGGCAGTATTGTGACCTGAGGGTGCTTCTCATGGAATGGACTATGTTCACTGGTCACAATGCATAGATCCATGAATGCTGAGTCTTACATTAATGTTCTGAACAATTCTGTGCATTCTACATTGTGGCAATTTTATGGTGCTGGCCCTTACACCTTCCAGCATGATAACACTCCATGTAAAAAGCAAGGATTGTGAATTCGTGGTTTGAAGAGAATAACATTGGAACATTGCAGTAGCCAGAACAGATCCCTGACATCAACCCAATAGAATATCTTTAGGATGAACTGGAATGCAGAATTAGGGCAAGGCCAAGATGGCCCTCTTCAGTAGTGTAGTTTACTAATGCTTTAAAGGAGGAGTGGAGAACAATACCACCAACTTTCTACCAGAAATTAGTAGACAGTCTTCAACGACACATT
>NW_013788397.1:0-627 GCF_000517525.1 Limulus polyphemus
TAACACTATTAAGGTTATTCCCATCCAAATTATACTTATAATTCAAAGTATGATAACCCACATGCATTATCTTTTTCATTCATTATAATTAAAACCCATCTACCATTTATTTGCCCAACTCACTAAATGATTTAAATCATTTTGTAAATAAGCAGCATCCTCTTCACAGCTAGCAACATCCAACACCTAAACATCATCTGCACCTTTAAGTAACTTATTGACTATTCCTTCATCTATGTCATTGATGAAAATCGAAAAGATCAAAGGACCTAATAGTAAGCCTTGAGATACCCAACTTGTGACATTAATCCAGTTTGACTGAACTTCACTTGCAACAATACTCTGCTTTCTTCCATCCAGCCAGCCACTCTACCCAAGTTGCTAACATATCCCCCACACCTATAGAGATCAATTTCTTATAAGCCTTTTATGTTGCACCTTGTCAATTACTTCCTGAAAATCCAGAGACACCAAATCTAAACCCTTACCCTCATGTACATAAGCAGTAACCTTTTCAAAGAGTGTCAAAAGATTTGTAAGGTAAGATTTTCCCTTAGTGAAACCATGTTGAATATCCAATAAAATTCTAAACTTTAAGTAACTTTGCAAAGCATCTTTTAACAAACT
>NW_013788398.1:0-626 GCF_000517525.1 Limulus polyphemus
GGAGTAGTTGTCCAAGTAAGGCTAAAGATGAGTAAGGTGGTTGTAAATTCGGTAACTAGAGTTACACCTAAGGTGTTCATGGAGTAGTTGTACCAAATAACGCTAAAGATAAGAAAAGGGGTTACACATTCGGTAACTAGAGTTACAACTAAGTGTTCATGGAGTAGTTGCACCAAGTAAGGCTAAAGATGAGTATTGTGGTTATAAATTCTGTAACTAGAGTTATACCTAGGTGTTCATGGAGTAGTTGAACCAAGTAAGGCTAAAGATTATTATGGTGGTTATAAATTCTATAACTAGAGTTACACCTAGGTGTTCGTAGAGTTGTTGTATCAAATAACGCTAAAGATTAGTATAGGGGTTAAACATTCGGTAACTAGAGTTACACCTAGGTGTTCATGGAGTAGTTGTACAAAGTAAGGCTAAAGATGAATATGGTGGATATAAATTCGGTAACTAGAGTTACTCTTAGGTGTTTATGGAGTAGTTGTACCAAGTAAGGCTAAAGATGAATATGGTGGTTATAAATTCGGTAACTAGAGTTACACCTAAGTGTTCATGGAGTAGTTGTACCAAGTAAGGCTAAGGGTGAGTATGGTGGTTATAAATTCTGTAACTAGATTTAC
>NW_013788399.1:0-729 GCF_000517525.1 Limulus polyphemus
TCAACGTGAAAATATTTAAAATACTTGTTAGAAAGTTTAAGCACATAGTGTACAAAGAAACATAAAAATTACTTCCCAAATTTTGATTTATTTATTCAAGATGATCTTTCAGACAACAGGTTTTCTGGCATAAATCTATGATAGAACGAGTTTCAGCCAATAGTCGGTAGAACAATAAACAACTGACTTAAACTATAGTGAACGAGTGAGGTGTCATTGTTGAATTGATATTATTGTGTTAGTTATAAAACACCAAATAATAATATGAAAAAAACGCCATTGTTTCCACTTTCCATCATTTGTCCATAGAAACATGAATTTATGGTTCATGAATGTGATTTTTCATGCCGATCCCAAGATTCTCGTCATTTACAAATACGCACGTTGGTGCACGTGGGAGTTTCTAACAGAACAGGATTTTAACTTCAAACTCCACCTAACTCTCCTATATAGTTTCACAACAAAACGTCATAATCACACCCCATTTCCATAGAAGACTTTTTAATTCTAACTACTGATTGTAATGGTCACGAACTGTTGATAAAAGAAAGTATACATGTTATGAACGAAAATCCAAGCCTCAATAGAAATTTAAACTCTTCCCCCTTGCTTTATTCAAATAGCTCTTTTTTTAACTCTAGAAAACTTATAAAATATTACAATGAATAGTGTAACAATCTTTACATGAATTACTAATATAAAAATCAGTTGTCATTTTCAATAAATTTG
>NW_013788400.1:0-625 GCF_000517525.1 Limulus polyphemus
TATCTACTAGATATTAATTAAATTATAAATATATCAATTCATCTGAATATGACTGAAAAAAAAAATTTTTTTTCTGAAAAGGTGGTGTCTATTTACTTGTGACCACGCTGTGTAGAACTGACATTTTAATATGTTGATAATCGTTTTTATGTTCACTAATATGTAGTTTGATATAAAAAACGTGGCTTATAAAATAATTGTACTCAAATACTAGCAAAAATATTTTTAATTACATATACACACATATATATATATATTCTATACAGGTCGGGGAAGGAAAACAGAGCCAAGTCGTGTTGCTTGACGGTCGACGTTTAGATATTTTGATACAGGTAACAATTAAACACGTGGTTACAGTAACAATATATATATATATAATTTAGTAAACAATACGTTAAATTTAGTGGTGAAAATTTTGAAATATGTGCCCTTTCCGTGATTGTATCTAATGGATTTAAAGTTTATTATCTGTAATGGACTCTTTTATTGCCTATTTTTAAGTAGTTTAGTTCAACAGGATCTGTAATGGACTCCTCTACTGCCTACTTGTAAGTAGTTTAGTTCAACAGGACTTGAAGTTTATTATCTGTAATGGACTCCTCTACTGCCTACTTGTAAGTAGTTT
>NW_013788401.1:0-626 GCF_000517525.1 Limulus polyphemus
GCGTTCAACTGTTACTGTATAGGGATGTATTTTATAAAAACAGTACACGTTCAACTGTTGCTGTACAGGGATGTATTATATAAAAACAGTACGCGTTCAACTGTTGCCGTATAGGGATGCATTTTATAAAAACAGTACACGTTCAACTGTTGCTGTATAGGGATGTATTATATAAAAACATTACACGTTCAACTGTTGCTGTATAGGTATGTATTTCATAAAAACAGTACAAGCTCAACTGTTGCTGTATAGGTATGTATTTCATAAAAACAGTACAAGCTCAACTGTTGCTGTATAGGTATGTATTTCATAAAAACAGTACACGTTCAACTGTTGCTGTATAGGGATGTATTTTATAAAAACAGTACACGTTCAACTGTTGTTGTACAGGGATGTATTATATAAAAACAGTACACGTTCAACTGTTGCTGTATAGGTATGTATTTTATAAAAACACTACACGTTCAACTGTTGCTGTATAGGGATGTATTATATAAAAACAGTACACGTTCAACTGTTGCTGTACAGGGATGTATTATATAAAAACAGTACGCGTTCAACTGTTGCCGTATAGGGATGCATTTTATAAAAACAGTACACGTTCAACTGTTGCCGTATAGGGATGC
>NW_013788402.1:0-626 GCF_000517525.1 Limulus polyphemus
TGGATGGACAGAGGAGCAGAAGGCAGTATACCTGGCAACGAGCTTGAAGGGACAACCACTGGAAATACTTGGACAGTTGTCAACAGACGATAGGCACAACTATAGAGCACTGGTAGCTGCTCTAGAACTCAGGTATGGAATTCAAAATCAGTCTGAAGTCTAAAGGGCTAGGTTTAGGACTAGAGTCCATGCTAAAGGGGAGAGCCTGTAAGAGCTGGCACAGGACTTGGAAAGTATAGCACACAAGGCCTACCCAACTGCACCACCTGATGTCCTCAAGCTGTTGCTGAGGGATAAGTTTGTAGATGCAAGCACACCCCTCTACTATACAAGATGCAATGCCAAGAGCTCTTGAATTCGAATCCTATGTTAAGTCCAGCACAGAGGTAACAAGGTTGGTACAATCATCAGGATTCAAGCCAGAAAAGGGAAGCTTTCAGAGAAGTTTGAGGGACTTTGCTGGCACTGTAAAAAACCAGAGCACAAGGGAGCTCAATGCTGGCAACTTCAACACAGTGAAGAGCCATGGCAGGAATGGCTGCTACCCAGAAAGGTTGTTGTAACTGTGGAGAGCAAGGACATATGAGGAGCCAGTGTAAGAAGAATATTACCAATAAGTCAACCTC
>NW_013788403.1:0-1229 GCF_000517525.1 Limulus polyphemus
AGGAATTTTCTCGAATTTTGTTATGTACGTTCGTTGCGTACTTGCGTATTTACATGCAAAATTCTAGTTTTGTATTATCATTTCTGCTACTTTTCTGGTCCATTTTGTTACTACTCTATTGTGTACTGCAGTGAAGCTTTTTGATATTGCGCTGTTATAGATTTCTTGCTATCAGAAGGTTCTAGATTGACGGATCTTAACCAAATTTGATTTGTATATTCACTAGTTCGTTCCACAGTATCATGCGAAGTTTCACCTTCCTACAATGCGTTTTAAAAGAGTTATGGCAGGTTTTGCGTTTTTTACCAGTACTTTGTCCCATTTAGACGAATCTTTTTGAATTTTTTAATGAAGGTTCACGTCAAACTTGCGAAATTACATACAAAACTCTAGATTTCTAGTTTTAGTTTTACGAATTTTGTGGTCGTTTTATGTTACTCTTTTATTGGCTTCAATTAAAACGTGTGTGTACTGCAGTGAAGCTTTTTGTTAACGATTGTTTCTCGATTTGTTGTTACCAGAGGGTCCTGAATTGATGGTTCTTCGCCAAATTTGGTATGTAGGTACACTTTATCGTTACGCAATTAATTGCAAAGTTTCAACTTCCTACTATTCGTTTTAAGGGAGTTATGGAAGGTTTTTCGTTTTGTACCAGTACTTCGTTCCTTTTGGACGAATCTTCTCGAATTTTGTTATGAACGTTCGTTGCGTACTTGCGTATTTACATGCAAAATTCTAGTTTTGTATTATCATTTCTGCGACTTTTCTGGTCCATTTTGTTACTACTCTATTGGCTTTCTGAAAGAGTTTGTGTACTGCAGTGAAGCTTTTTGATATTGCTCTGTTATAGATTTCTTGCCATCAGAGGGTTCTAGAGAAGTTTCACCTTCCTACAATGCGTTTTAAGGGAGTTATGGCAGGTTTGCGTTTTTACCAGTACTTTGTCCCATTTAGACGAATCTTTTTGAATTTTTTAATGAAGGTTCACTTCAACCTTGCGAAATTACATACCTTCACTGCAGTACACATACGTTTTAATGGAAGCCAATAAAAGAGTAACATAAAACGACCACAAAATTCGTAAAACTAAAACTAGAAATCTAGAGTTTTCTTTTTGTTAACGATTGTTTCTCGATTTGTTGTTACCAGAGGGTCCTGAATTGATGGTTCTTCGCCAAATTTGGTATGTAGGTACACTTTATCGTTACGCAGTTACATGCAGAGTTTCT
>NW_013788404.1:0-626 GCF_000517525.1 Limulus polyphemus
TTGCGTCAAACGTACCACATGTGGATGTGCATTGTCGTGGAGAAGAAGAACACTTTTCCGATTGATGAGTGAAGGCCGTTTCTGATGTAGGGCTTGATTTGAACGTTCCAGTTGCTGACTATAGATCTCTGCATTGACAGTTTGCTGTGGATTGAGGAGTTCGAAATGAATTACTCCTTTGATGTCCCACCAAATTCAAAGCATCACTTTCTGAGGATGGAGTCCAGGTTTTGGGGTCGGAAGTGTTTTCTTGTCTAGGACTGAGTCATTGTTTTTGGCGTTTAATATTCGCATAGAGAATCCATTTTTCATCACCGGTGACAATTCTGTCCAAAAATGGTTCACACACATTATGCGCTAGAAGAGACGAAGCAACGTTCACACGTTTGAAACGATGATCACCAGAGAATTCGTGAGGCACCCAAACACCTTCTTTATGGAGTTTCCCATATTACTTAGATGTTTACGTATTGTTTCGTGAGAGACATACAATTTCAGGTCCATTTCATGAGTGTGTTGCCTTGGGTTAGACTCAACAAGCGTCTTCAGAGCATCAATTCCAACATGTCGGCCCCTGCCATCAAAGTTTTTAAGGCTAAAGTCACCTGAACGAAATTTTCTGAACC
>NW_013788405.1:0-642 GCF_000517525.1 Limulus polyphemus
TGACCACTGATATAATTATATGTATAGGTAGGTGGCTAGAGCCCCCTTTTATTGGAAGAATATATAGATCACTAATGTCACATTAACAGACCGCTGATATAATTATATGTATAGGTAGGTGGCTAGAGCCCCCTTTTATTGGAAGAATATATAGACCACTAATGTCACACTTTGTGAAGTAATCATTAACAGACCGCTGATATACGCCTGACCACGTATTTAGTGTTGAAATAATGTTCTCGACTAAAATTGTTTGTTTGTTTTGAATTTCGGGCACATCTACAACGCTCCCACAGCTGAAAGGGCGAGCATGTTTGGTGTGACAGGGATTCGAACCCGCGACCCTCAGATTGCGAGTCGAGTGCCTTAACCACCTAGCCATGCTGGGCCCATTTTTTATACACTACCAATGACCGTAGATAACCAGTATTGTGTTTTTTATACAATACCAATGACTTTAGATAACTAGTATTGTGTATTTTACACAATACCAATGACTGTAGATAACTAGTATTGTATATTTTACACAATACCAATGACTGTAGATAACTAGTATTGTGTATTTTACACGGTACCATGACTGTAGATAACTAGTATTGTGTATTTTACACAATACCAATGACTGTAGATAACTAGTATTGT
>NW_013788406.1:0-1295 GCF_000517525.1 Limulus polyphemus
ATGGTATTTCCTAACAGAACAAAACGTTTTGAAGTCTATACAGTAGCTTTATAAAGTTATATGTCGTACATTGTTCATCTATTAAATTTATGGTATTTGGAAATGTTAAATGTTGGCTGTTGAAATTGGCTAAATGATATGTTAGCTAATAAACTGGAGTAAGATATTTCAAAGAAACAAATATTATATCACATCGGGATTTGAAGCTGTCATTTACACATAACTTTTACCTATTATTAATTTTTTGTTAGTTTCATTGTTTGTAAGTAAGTACAAAGCTATAAAATGGGCTATCAGTGCTGTGTCCACCACGGGTATAGAAACCTGGTTTCTAGCGTCATAAGTCCGCATACTTACGACTATCCAACTATGGGAAGAAGAGTGTAAAATTATTATTATATATAACCCGCGAGATCCTTGTATTATTGGTTGTAGTTATTCTTAATTATTAACATTTTTAAAGTTAAAGTCTTCAGAAAGCACCAGAAAAAAAACCTCTAAAATCATGGTTATGAATAAATAAAGTTCCTAAGTTTTTAACCTTAAATAAACGCTCAATTTGCTCGAATGTTTTTTTTTTCATTTTATTGGTCCTAAATGCTTAGAATATCTTGTGTGATGTGGGAAGAAAAGAGTGTAACTACAAGCATTTAACTCAGTTTCTAGAGTTATAAGTCCTCAGACTTAACTGCTGTGCTACTACGGGATCTAATGTTGTTCAATGTTAGTTTTATCTATTACTCATTTTTTTTGTTGTTTGTAGACAAGCTACACAATAAGTCATCTGGGTTGTGTCCTCTACCGGTATACAAACTCAGTTTCTAGCGTTAAAAGTCCACAAATTTACTGATGTGCCACAAGGGGACCTAATGCTGTTCAACGTCATCCATAAACCCACAAACTCAGTTTCTAGCGTTAAAAGTCCACAAACTTACTGCTGTGCCACAAGGGGACCTGATGCTGTTCAACGTCATCCATAAACCAATTTACATTTTCATTAACGAGTAAACTATCATTATCTTTTCAGGTTTTTTAACAACGATGAAATTATAGAAAGTGTTCCTGTTTTATTTCTGATAATGGCAAGTGTTACTGGTGGAATTCTAATCATTGGGCTGCTTATGTACCAAGAATTACCACGAGAGTCAAATCAGGTTAGAGGAATTTGATTAAATAAGTTTACGAATAGAACTTTAAACGAAAAATGAAATTAGCATCCTATTATTTGAATAAGTCCGACTTATTTACTAGTGCCAGTTTTCGTTAAAGCGAGCTGGGATTAATTCAGCTGCAAC
>NW_013788407.1:0-426 GCF_000517525.1 Limulus polyphemus
AAAGAGAACCAAACTCTCCTGAGGGATTAATGGTTGAATGATAATAAAAATGTCATTATTGGGGCTACAAAAGCAAGAAACCACATATTTCGAGTCAAGTCTGGATAGGACATTGTAACAAATGAAAGTGTATAGCTAATACTTCCATATCAGAGAACACCAGTTGTAGTAACCTCTGACGTAAAATATAGGAAGTCTCGTGTCAAATCTTCAGATGAGGACAGCTTACAACCTCACTTACAAGAGCCGTATAATCAGAGCTGTATAGGTATTCCAGCTGACCTTATGACTTAGGCTAAATAAATCAAATATATCATAAGATTGATACTAGAGATGTAGCCCCGACATTTAAAACAGGCGCAGGCTTTCGAGGAATTAGAAATCATGAAGAAACAAGGAGTTATAGAACCAAGTACTAGTACCTGA
>NW_013788408.1:0-626 GCF_000517525.1 Limulus polyphemus
GAAATTTGGAACTTAGTTTCACTAGTTTGATCCGAAATTACATGTAAAGTTTCACCATGCTACTCTTCGTTGTTAGGGAGTTATGGCAGGTTTTGCGTTTTGTACCAGTATTTCATTAAATTTCAACGGATCTTCTCGAAATTTTTTATGAAAGTTCGTTCCGTCCTTGCGTATTTGCAATCCAAATACAATATTTGTAATATTAGTTTTGCGATTTGTATGGTCGTTTATGTTACATCTTTATTGTCTTTCTGAAATAGCATGAGTAAGGCAGTGAAGCTCTTTGTTACTACTTATTTCTTGATTAATTACTACCACAGGGTACTGAATAGATGGATATTAACCAAATATTATATATAGGTTCACTAGTTCGTTCCGAAATTACATGCAAAGTTTCACCATGCTACTCTTCGTTTTAAGGGAGTTATTGCCGGTTTTGCGTTTTATACAAGTACTTCATCAAATTTCAATTGATCTTCTCGATATTTTTTATGAAGGTTCGTCACGTCCTTACGTATTTATGTACACATCTGTAACTTTGTAGCATTAGTTTTCCAAATTTTTAGTTCGTTTTTTGTTATTACTTTATTGGCTTTCCATGAAGCGTATTTGTACTGCAGTGAAGC
>NW_013788409.1:0-498 GCF_000517525.1 Limulus polyphemus
CAAGCTATTAAACACACTTCTTATTGAAAAACCCTAAAGAACTGAATAAGAAATGTAGACCATTTAATACAACAGTTATAGGGTGTGTTCGTTAAAAATGTAGGATCAATGTATCAAATTCAATGTAAAAACTGTGATAGTTCTTAGATCACAGAAAAACTCGACGCCTTCCCACAAGACTGAAAGAACATTTCAAAGCTACTTCTCACATATTTGAACACATGATTAAACATAATCACTTGTTTGATTTTTCACATGTAGAAATCATTGATAAAAACAATATAAGTTGTAGAAAAATAAAGGAAGTTATCTTTATAAAAACAAACAAACAACCTTACATTATAAAATATACAAGTGTGCATTTATATTTATTTTCGCTTTTCTTACTTAGCTATTTTATAAAATATACATGTGTGCATTTATATTTATTTTCGCTTTTCTTACTTAGCTATTGTTGATTTCTATGACATCATTGTTTAATGACGTAATATCATTTTG
>NW_013788410.1:0-624 GCF_000517525.1 Limulus polyphemus
ATACTGTGTACTATCAATAAGAAGACAAGATTTACCAATACTGTGTACTGTCAAGAAGAAGACATAAGATTTAACAATAATGTGTCCTGTCAATAAGAATATACAGGATTTATCAATACTGTGTACTGTCAAAAAGAAGACACAAAATTTAACTATATTGTATCCTGTCAATAAGAAGATAAAGGATTTATCAATACTGTGTACTGTCAATAAGAAAACACAAGGCTTAACGATACTGTGTACTATCATAACAATTCATAAGATTTAATGATACTGTGTACTATCAATAACAAGCCACAAGATTTAACAATACTGTGTCGTGCCAATAAGAAGATACAGGATTTATCAATAACGTGTACTGTCAATAAGAAGACACAAGATTTAACAATACTGTGTCCTGTCAATAAGAAGATACAGGATTTATCAATACTGTGTCCTGTCAATAAGAAGATACAGTATTTATCAATACTGTGTACTGTCAATAAGAAGACACAAGATATAACGATACTGTGTACTGTCAATAAAAAGACACAAGATTTAAAAATACCGTATCCTGTCAATAAGAAGATACAGGATTTATCAATATTGTGTACTGTCAATAAGAAAACACAAGATTTAACAATA
>NW_013788411.1:0-678 GCF_000517525.1 Limulus polyphemus
GTCTGAGAGACGATCCACTATGTCATATGGGCCTTCCCATGGAGAAGACAACTTAGGAGACTTCCCTTTGGTCTTCCTGGGATTATACAACCACACATTGTCTCCTGGTTAAAAGCTGACTTCAGTAGATCTCTTATCATAAGATAGATTCATGGAATCAGCAGACGTTTTCAAGTTTGAACGCACTTGATGGTGAATATCATTCATCCTTTCCGATAACACTTTCCCACACTCTGACACATTCTCAAACAACTCTTCATAAGGTGGGCGTCCATTATGCTTGGGTCCCCTTTTAGCACTACATGTACTGCATGTCCTGCACCATTCTTCCACATCTCGCCTCATACCTATCCAGTAAAATATGTGTCGCAGGTGACTCAATGTCTTCTTAATTCCGAGATGTCCTCATGGGATTGACGCAGCACAACTTCCTGTAACTTTCTCGGTATAACCGTTTGCCAAGTCGTCAATTTCCCATCTGTAGCTTCCCATCTCCGGAGAAGAATACCAATTTCAAGCTTCAACTGGTCCCATTGTGCCCAATAGTGCTTTGTCACAGGGCTTAGACTAGACACCTTCTCCGAAGCAGGGCGCAAAATACTTGCTTTTTGAAAATCGATCATTGGCCTTCAAATCTTGATCTTTCTCCTGCTCTGCTTTAATATCTATAGCTGGTTT
>NW_013788412.1:0-985 GCF_000517525.1 Limulus polyphemus
CCAACAGTGACTTGGAAACATATTAAACAATACACCAAAGGGACGGTGGTGGTAACATATAAACTGCAATATGTATATTACACATTTTCGTTCTTTTTGGTATAATGTATAAAACAACCATATCTGCAGTTATACTAGCCTTACTGAAAGATGCGCTTCAACACTGAATGTAATACATTTTCGCTTACTAAAAATATTTGATTTTCCCGTCTGAGCTTTATTGATCATTTTATCATCTGGTTACAGATATCAGGGCAACACTTGTATTTATTTACGGGAACATCAAATATTTTTAGTAATATAACCAAGTAATTATCTCGTTTCTTATCATGAAAATGTTTACAACAGTTTACAGTATGAGTGGAATGATAGAGATCAAAACACATGAACTGTGTTTATACACAAATATTTATGATATCTAAACTACCAGGTATCGTAGGAGACGAATGGTTTTTGATGCAGTTTTAACTTAGTCTTAAATCACACACTAATTCATATAAAGCAAGGTATATTAATCATATTTCAATACAAGCTCCTCAAAGTTAAACTTTAAAACTGCAATATATATATATATATTGCATATGTTGTTTCTTTTTGAGCTGTACATGAGTAAAAAAGAAGCGTTTCAACAACTAAAACACATTTTCGCACGAGCAAGAAAAATGTTTAATAATGAAACCAAGTAATCTTTAAGTGGCTGTTGGCACCGACTATTTGCCTATCTCTAAAGTTTTCCAAAATTAGGTAAGGCCATTTCTATTGTATACACAAGGTTAAAAGTAAACAAATATTCAGAAGAGATATACTGTTACCGTTTAAAACATGCTGTGCTGGATCTTTCCAAGTGCAGGATCCCAGACTCCAGGGTAATTAGCTCACACAATACCCTAATATAAAGTGGTCTTGTAGGAGATTTAGGGAAACAGTTCAATGAAAGAATCTCTTTGTATTTAAGGTCTAATTTCGGTTGCCTAAATAAAAACTG
>NW_013788413.1:0-625 GCF_000517525.1 Limulus polyphemus
ACAAAACATTTGCCACAACTGATGTAAGACTAATGGGTCTATAATTAATGGGACAATTTTTATCACCTCCTTTGAAAATGGGCTAAGGTGTAGTGACTGTTTTTGTACAGAACAGTGTGGGTTGAGGTGTACTGACTGTTTTTCTGAATATTCCGGTGTAGGTTGAGGTGTACTGACTGTTTCTCTGAACACTACGGTGTAGGTTGAGGTGTACTGACTGTTTTTCTGAAGACTTCGACATAGGTTGAGGTGTACTGACTGTTTCCCTGAACACTTCGGCATAAGTGGAGGTGTACTGACTATTTCCCTGAACAGTTTAGCATAGGTTGAGGTGTGCTGACTGTTTTCCTGAACACTACAGTGTAGGTTGAGGTGTAATGACCATATTTCTCTACATAGTATGTTGAGGTGTACTGTTTATCTGTACACTATCAGTGTGGGTTGAGGTGTACTGTTTATCTGAACACTACAGTGTGGGTTGAGGTGTACTGACTGTTTCTGTGAACACTACAGTGTATGTTGAGGTGTACTGACTGTTTCTCTGAATACTACAGTGCAAGTTGAGATGTAATGACTATATTTCACTATAGAGTAGTATGTTGAGGTGTACTTTTTTCTGAACACT
>NW_013788414.1:0-1561 GCF_000517525.1 Limulus polyphemus
GACTCGCGAACTGCGTTCTTTCTTATATTTTTTTCTTTTTTATGAATTTCATTTTCACTCGCCAGACTGTGGCGAACCCTATCTGCTACCAGTCGAGCCTCCCTGTTATCCTCAGACTGTGACTTTTGGGAGATTGCGTGCCACTCTCTGTCACGGGCCAAACGTTTTTCTCTTTCGACTTCAGACTGCCGAGCTTTGAAGCGGGCCACACGCTCCCGATTGGTGGAAGGTTGTTCCTGACCAACAAAGTACGTTTCTAATGAAGTCGAGCTTGTGGATGCCTAATTTCCTCCAGTATTGCTTGAGGGGCCCGGCCTCACACCCTCAACCGATTCAGAGCTTTCATAATCTTTCGCAGACCTACACACCTTCATTCTTTTAGCATCCTTAGACACTCTGCTTAAGCTACTTTTCTTTTTACGGGGCATGTTGATGTCAGGGTATCTATTACGCACAACACTTACTCCTACTTGAGAAAGACTACAAAAAATAAACCATATAAGTGAATTTTTAAACTCCAAGAATAGTGCAGTAGAGGAGAGGGAAGCTCGGCAGGAAGAAGATAGAGTTTTCCCTCTCCTCTACTGTTTCATTTTCCCTTCTTTGACTGTGCCGAAACCCACTGTTGTTTTTGTTAAGCCATTGTATCATGCCGTGTCCTCTCTCCTGCGATCCTGTCGCGTCTCTCTTGGTCGGTCTCGAGTTGCCTGGTCACACGGTGTCTTTGGGTGTCAGCAGCCACGCGGGAATTTCTCTCATCCTGACCTTGGCGAGCTCTATAGATCTCCACTCGCACTACCTCCCCTTCCAAGCTCAGATTGTGTTGTTGAACAACGCGATGGTACATTTCGTTGTCAATCACGTGGCGAGACATAGTTTATTAGGGGATCATACTGCCGAAGCCGCCAACATCGGAGCCTTAGACAAGGTGTGTAGACACTGTCATGCTCTCACATGGGCAAAAGAACCATCTGGCATTTGCTGTGCTTCTGGCAAAGTAGCTCTTCCCCCCATTGTGGAGGCACCAGAGCCTCTTCGGTCGTGGGTGTCGGAAGACTCACCTCAGTCTCGCAGTTTCCTACAGAATATCAGAGCATACAACAGTGCCTTTCAAATGACTTCGTTTGGAGGCAATGAGATCCGTGAAGGAGTATATATGCCCACGTTCAAGGCCAAGTGTACCATCTGATCGGCTCTCTTTTGCCAACCCCCGGACAACCTGCATCTTTCCTTCAAATATACTTTCTTGGTGATAGTCAGGCTCAGCTTGTGAGGAGGTTGAACTTATTTCAAGACCTTATTTATACACACAACTCGTACGAAGGACGGGTACACAGCTAGTCTTATCTAAATATATTTCTCCTACGACGACATTTTGACTCATAACTCGAATATCGAATTACACAGTAAAGGTTTCTGTTATCTTATTAACCAACTTTTATGTCAATACTGTGTAAGTATAGGTTTGTTTGTTTGTTTTCGAATTTCGAGCAAAGCTACACGAGGGCTATCTGCGCTAGCCGTCCTTAATTTAGCAAAGTAAGATAATGTGATGGTCAAT
>NW_013788415.1:0-627 GCF_000517525.1 Limulus polyphemus
AACTATTGGGCACAATGGGACCAGTTGAAGCTTGAAGATAGTATTCTTCTCCAGAGGTGGGAAAGTGACGACCTGGCAAATGGTTATCCCGGGAAAGTAACGGAAAGTTGTGCTGCGCCAATGCCATGATACTTTAACAGGAGGACACCTCGGAGTTAAGAAAACATTGAGTCACCTACGACACAGATTTTACTGGATAGGTATGAGGCAGGATGTGGAAGAATGGTGCAGAACATGTAGTACATGTTGTGCTATAAGGGGACCCAAGCATAAGGGACGTGCTCCAATGAAGTTGTATTAAGTTGGTGCACCAATGGAAAGAGTAGCCATTGACATTGCTGGTCCTCTGCCCCAAACTCGTGCTGGAAACAAGTACATTTGTGTGGTGATGGATTATTTCACCAAGTGGCCTGAGGCATATGCAATACCAAATCAGGAAGCTACAACTATAGCTTCGGCTATTAGTGATTTCTTCTTTAGATTTGGTATGCCATACGAACTGCATTCAGATCAAGGCCGTAACTTCGAACCGGCTGTGTTCCAAGAATTCTGCATGTTGTTTGGCATCCGAAAGACCAGGACAACGCCACTTCACCCACAGTCCGATGGAATGGTAGAAAAGTACAA
>NW_013788416.1:0-625 GCF_000517525.1 Limulus polyphemus
GCAAGTTGTACTCTAGGACTTGTATTTGATCTACAGATGAATGATGGAATAGTGTAATTTATTTCTGTACGTCAATACCGTCTCACTGTATTTCAGTGGATGGCTTTTTAAAAGTTAAAACTGCAAACGTAATACTCACAAATAACGTAACACTGTGTCCTATTTACTTAACTAGGACAGTTGCGCTATATCCTAGGGGAGGGCATAATTATTAATTAATAGGCATTATAGGCCAGACGAAATTTTGTGCCCCTTCACACCAGCGCCAGGGGGTGACTGCCACCTCTTGCTATGCCACTGACATATAGCATCCAGATTGAAAGGATTAGCAATTGTAATATCCCTTCTGGTCAAATCAACACTGTTTGTATGCAGTGGCAGATTAAGATGACTCATGGCCCCAGGACAGTGAATAATATAGAACCCTGTTTACAGGGGCATATCTATGTAAAATAGCGCCTATGGCAAGCACTGAAATTGCACCCCTATCCAAACATCTGACACCCATCTTTTAGATAACTTCACTGTAATATCAGCTCAAAAATACAAGACAAGCTCATTAATCTTTTAATTAACAAATTACAGCACTACATGAAAATTATAACTGCACCTTCCTTGCTTTCAC
>NW_013788417.1:0-626 GCF_000517525.1 Limulus polyphemus
AGACGATCCACTATGTCATATGGGCCTTCCCATGGAGAAGAGAACTTAGGAGACTTCCCTTTGGTCTTCCTGGGATTATACAACCATACCTTGTCTCCTGGTACAAAGCTGACTTCAGTAGATCTCTTATCATAAGTTAAATTCATCGAATCAGCAGACGTTTTCAAGTTTGTACGCACTTCCATCCTTTCTGATAACAATTTCACAAACTCTGACACATTCTCAGGCAACTCTTCATAAGGTGGGCGTCCAGTTAACAGATCCACTGGCAACCGAAGTTCCCGACCAAACATCAACTTTGCTGGAGTGTATCCAGTGGTTTCATGCTCTGCTGTCCTATAGGCCATCAACAGTGGAGGGAGTAAGACATCCCAGTCATCTTGGCAGCTATTACAAAAGTTTGCCAATTCCTGTCCTAGTGTCCAGTTGTACTTTTCTACCATCCCATCAGACTGTGGGTGAAGTGGCGTTGTCCTGGTCTTTCGGATGCCAAACAACTTGCAGCATTCTTGGAACATAGCTGATTCAAAGTTACGTCCTTGATCTGAATGCAGTTCATATGGCATACCAAATCTGAAGAAGAAATCACAAATAGCCGAAGCTACAGTTGTAGCTTCCTGATTTAG
>NW_013788418.1:0-625 GCF_000517525.1 Limulus polyphemus
AAATCCATCTGGATTTTCCTCTTTACGACTCATCAGAAGCTAGATATGAAGAGCTACCTGGCATAATCGCTCTATTATAGAAACAGTAATTTTATCATCAATTTATAAATCAAAACAGTCTTTACGATAACTAAGTAACCCATGTATGCCATCTTATAAAAATAGTAAATAAACAAGGAAAAAAATTATCGTTAAATAAAAAAGCTATGTATAGGCTACTGAACTTGATAAAATGGAACAAAAGCATGGAAGTGGGCATATCATTTGATTGGCTAATGATCACATAGCAGACTGACCTGTATCGACTCAACATGTAGAATAACATCTCTACATTACTGGCTTCCTTACTGTCAAAACAAATAGAACCAGAATTTTCAACCGTAAAATGTTACTCCATTTTCAAATATTCATAAAAGAAGCATTATTAAGTTAACTGAAGGGAAAATATAATGCTTGTATTCAAACACCAAGCTTACGATAGACAACATCGGGTAATCTAGTGAAACTACACCCATATGTGGACACAAATTACTGGGTGTTGCCTACTTTAAATTCTTCTTTTTCAAACCCCAACAATCGGACATAACATACCAGGTTTTTTACAAAAACGGCAGACAGGCCATAA
>NW_013788419.1:0-627 GCF_000517525.1 Limulus polyphemus
ACCATCAAGTGCGTTCAAACTTGGAAACGTCTGCTGATTCGATGAAGTTAATTATGATAAGAGACCTACTGAGGTCAGCTTTGTACCCGGGGACAAGGTATGGTTGTATAATCCCAGGAAGACCAAAGGGAAGTCTCCTAAGTTGTCATCTCCATGGGAAGGCCCATACGACATAGTGGATCGTCTCTCAGACGTGACTTTCCGGATAAAATGTGGTCGGCGAGGTAAGCCAAAAGTGGTGCATGCCAACAGGCTTTGGCGTTATCATGGTCCAGGACATTTCAGCTGGGACAAAGTGGACCACAGAACAAATGACGCTGCTGAAGACGTGACACCTGAAGAAGCCACCGTCGAAGAAGAAACTCTACTCAGTTTTGAGAAGGGAAACGGTGAAGCTCTTGGTGAAGTTACTACCACTGGTGTGACTGTTACCGATGATTGGACATTTACTGATGAAGCGGATGAACCCCACATAAAGCAGAAGCCGATGAGACGGAGACCAGTACAGAAGAAGATACGTCCCGTAAAATTAAGAGACTTTGTTGAATTGTAATTTTGTGTTTGTAATTCTGTACATTTTTAATTAAGTTATTGTTATTGGTTTATTGTATGTGGTTATTGTTCGGG
>NW_013788420.1:0-903 GCF_000517525.1 Limulus polyphemus
AACAGTATGTAGAGTATTTACTGCACCAGAGATAAGGTACAGTATGTAGAGTATTTGTTCTACACGAGGGATAGGGTACAGTATGTAGAGTATTTACTGCACCAGGGACAGGTACAATATGTAGAGTAGTTACTACACCAGGGTTAGAGTACACTATGTAGAGTATTTACTGCATCAGGGATAGGATACACTATGTAGAGTATTTACTGCACCAGAGATAAGGTACAGTATGTAGAGTATTTATTCTTCACCAGGGATAGGGTACAGTATGTAGAGTATTTACTGCACCACGGACAGATACAATATGTAGAGTAGTTACTACACAGGGATAAGGTACACAATGTAGAGTATTTACTACACCAAGGATAGGGTACACTATGTAGAGTATTTACTAAACAAGGAATAGGGTACACTATGTACAGTATTTACTGCACCAAGGGTAGAGTACACTATGTAGAGTACTTACTGTACCAGGGATAGGATACTGTATGTAGAGTATTTACTGCACCAGGGATAGGGTACACTATGTAGAGTATTTACTTAACCAGGTATAGGGTACAATATGTAAAGTATTTACCTCACCAGGAATATGTACAATATGTAGAGTATTTACTACACCAAGATTAGGATACACTATGTATAGTATTTACTACACCAGGGATAGGGTACGCTATGTAGAGTATTTATTGCACCAGTGATAGGGTACAGTTTGTATAGTATTTACTGCACCAGAGATATAGTACTCTATGTAGAGTATTTAATACACCAGAATAGGGTACAGTATGTAGAGTATTTACTGCACCAGAGATAAAGTACAGTATGTAGAGTATTTATTCTACACCAGGGGTAGGGTACAGTATGTAGAGTATTTACTGCAGCAGAGATATAGTACCTTATGTAGAA
>NW_013788421.1:0-1303 GCF_000517525.1 Limulus polyphemus
CCCCCCAGTGATTTCTTCTTTACAGTTTCGCCTCCTCAATGGCACAGCGGTATGTCTGCGGTCTTACAATGCTAGAATCCGGGTTTCGATACCCGTGGTGGGCAGAGCACAGATAGCCCATTGTGTAGCTTTGTGCTTAATTACAAACAAAATCTTCATAGTTTCCATTCTACATATTTTTTTATATTCCTTCAGGAGAAATTATCTTCTCATAGCTGACTACAGACTATGAATGGTGATTTTAGGTGTAGCACGTTGTGGGCTTACGCAACCATATCTGTTCCTAACATTGAGTTCTGTTTTCTTAAAGCTTGCGAATAGATTAAATCTAAAAGATGGCGAATTCGTCCAACTACTGTGTGAGCTCCTCCTTTGCAGATATCTCTCTTAATATGATAGATTTTACTATTTCCCACATTAGATTAGAATTTTATCTATCTGCTTTACTTGTTCTATGTTATCCGGTTTCGATCTAGTTACTTGGATTTGTTAAAAACCATCCACGATAAGGACTTGCTGTTTATTTCATTCTCTTTCCTTTACATGCTAGATGTTAAGGTTAACATAGGTGTCGTGTTTCATTCTCTTTCCTTTACATGCTAGATGTTAAGGTTAATATAGGTGTCGTGTTTCATTCTCTTTCCTTTACATTCTAGATGTTAAGGAACTTGTTCTATTCTGTTCCGTGGCGATTCATGTTCTAGCTAGTTACTTTTCAAAATGGACTTCATCGAGAAACCTGCATAGCTGTCAATAATGAACACTTTTACAGTGATAACCGTTTGTTAGGAAACTAACCTTAACCTTGAGCAGTTTTAGCACCTGCATAATCACGTGATCAAGTATCACAGGATGAACGTGACAAAGTTAATTAGCCATATATGATCTTTAGAGATGAATCATAATGTTACCCTTCTAATGTCACTTATGTTACCCTTCTAATGTCACTTATGTTACCCTTCTAATGTCACTTAACTAGTGAATATATCACAAAAAAGTTAGACGTCCGAATAGCATAGAAATACTTTATAGTGTGTACGATATTTTCTTTCTAAAATATTATAGCCAGACAACAGATACAAAACACAACACCTATATTAATATACTTGTACCATATAATTACATTCATAACGACAAATATTCGTATACGGAACAGAATAGAACAAGTCATACTTGCACCATATAATTACATTCATAACGACAAATATTCGTATACGGAACAGAATAGAACAAGTCATACTTGTACCATATAATTACATTCATAACGACAAATATTCGTATACGGAACAGAATAGAACAAGTC
>NW_013788422.1:0-1205 GCF_000517525.1 Limulus polyphemus
TTATAATTTATTACATTCTAATTACAATCTATTACATTCTAATTATAATTCATTACATTCTAATTACAATCTATTACATTCTAATTATAATCTATTGTTATAATTATAATGTATCTCGTTTTAATTATAATTCATTACTATATAATTATAATCCATTTTTATAATTATAATCTATTATGTTCTAATTACAATATATTACATTCTAATTATAATCTATTACATTCTGATTATAATTTATTGTTATAATTATAATGTATCTCGTTTTAATTATAATTAATTACGTTCTAATTACAAGTTATCACATTCTAATTACAAGTTATCACATTCTAATTATAATCTATTGCATTCTAATTATAATCTATTACATTCTAATTATAATCTATTACATTCTAATTATAATCCATTACATTCTGATTATAATTTATTGTTATAATTACAATGTATCTCGTGTTAATTATAATTCATTACATTCTAATTATAATGTATTACTTTCTAATTATAATCTATTAGATTCTTATTATAATCGATTATTATAAATACAATGTATTTCGTTTTAATTATAATTTATTACGTTTTGATTACTAAAAACATTTGTTTACTAACCACATTGCACTCGAGTTGAACGCTTTTGAATTGAATATTTGTAACCTTTAGTTATTTGTGTTCTATATTTGATTTCTCTGTGTGCAGGTGTTTATGTGTTGGTGAACAAATATTTTGGGTTAAGACAAGTTACGTATCTATTAAATAATACATTATAGAACCGTGATACGAGGATATTTCCATTTGTTTTTCTTCACAAGCAGAATATATATTTTTCTATTTCCTTCTTCTCCTTCTCAGTTAAAGGTCCAACTAAATCAGACTTGCTCATTAGCTTCTCCATCTTGGGAACAACAGTTTCAATTTATATGAGCATATTTTAGGTCAGTTAAAAACAATATGTCGTCATTTATAAATCATTACACTTTCAGTAATTGTTATTTAAACATTTCTTGTGATTTAAATACGTCTGTGTTATATAATGTTTAGGCAAACCCTTTGATTATAAGGTCATTTATAAATTACTACATTTAGTAATTGTTATCTAAACATTTATTATGTATTAAATACGTCTATGTTATATAATGTTTGTCAAACCTTTAGATTATAAGGTCATTTATAAATTACTACATATTCAGTAATTGTTATTTAATCATTCATTA
>NW_013788423.1:0-626 GCF_000517525.1 Limulus polyphemus
TTGCTAAATTAAGGCGGTTAACGTAGATAGCCCTCAAGTATCTTTGCAGGAAATTCAAACAAACAAACTTGTGTAATACGCTATATTTAATTAATACACTTTACATAATTATAGTTGGTATTCAGTTAGACTTAATTTGCATGTTGTTTACTATCGAGATTGTACCATCAGTTGTATATCAACTATTTTTATTTTTGATGTACTTCATTAAATAGTAAGAACATTTACTGAAGTATAAACGTGTATGATGAAATAAGTTACTGGCTGTCTTCTGTTCTGTATTACTACTGTCTGGATGATGAGTTCTATTATAGGATCAAGCGAAGAAACCAAAAGAAAACCGAAAAATAAGGGAAAAGAGCAAGAAAATAGAGAAACATGAAAGAGAGACGAAAAGACAGAGAAAAAATTATCCAACTTTTATAAACAAACCATGCCTGTTGTATGCAGTTACACTCACATTGCTCTTATATGCCATATGTTTCATATCTGCAAAATGTTTCGAAGTTGTACATAGCCTTTCCTGTTTCAAAGAATATCTATACGTTTATGATCTCGAACATCTGGTGAACATGAATGTGAAAACATTCATGCGGAAACTGCATAGAAAATTACAACATTTTCAG
>NW_013788424.1:0-697 GCF_000517525.1 Limulus polyphemus
ATTATTGAGACTACACTTTATATATCTATAGACTACAAATTGGTGGAATGTTGTCAGCACCAGTATTATAGAACCATTACTGAGACCACACTTTATATATGTATAGACTACAAATTGGTAGAATGTTTTCAGGACCTGTATTATAGAACCATTACTGAGACTACATTTTATGTATGTATAGACCACAAATTGGTGGAATGTTGTCAGGACCAGTATTATAGAACCATTACTCAGACCACACTTTATATATGTATAGACTACAACTTGGTAGAATGTTGTCAGGATCAGTATTATAGAACCATTACTAACACTACATTTTATATATGTATAGACTACAAATTGGTGGAATGTTGTCAGGACCAGCATTATAGAACCATTACTCAGACCACATTTTATATATGTATAGACTACAAACTGGTAGAATGTTGTCAGGATCAGTATTATAGAACCATTACTAAGACTACGCTTTATATATGTATAGCCTACAAATTGGTGGAATGTTGTCAGGACCAGCATTACAGAACCATTACTAACACTACTCTTTATATATGTATAGACTACAAATTGGTAGAATGTTTTCAGGACCTGTATTATAGAACCATTACTGAGACTACACTTTATATATGTATAGACTACACTTTATATATGTATAGACTACAAATTGGTAGAATGTTGTCAGGACCAGTATTATAGAACC
>NW_013788425.1:0-1430 GCF_000517525.1 Limulus polyphemus
TTTACAAGTAGGTTTTCGTATATTTACTTGTAAGTTGTCCTTTCATTGGTTACGTTTTCTTTCTCCGTTTTTTGTGGAAATGTTTCGGGCTTGGGAGTTTCTGTCATCTGGATCGATTCAACCTCCAATCACTGATGTGAAGGACATTTATGAACAACCTTTATTTCTTAATAGACATGTTACTGATGCTGTTGGCAATGTTTTGTTTTTCCGTGAATTTACTGAAGCTGGAATAACGCAGGTGCGTCATTTGTTATATGAAGTTATTCCTCGATTTTTACGTCATGATGGAATAGTTGAACAAATTGTGGATTGTAATACTGATATAAATACAAGTTTTGTTTTAAGGCGCTTGAATTTGCTTTTTACGAGTTTGCCGTCTCTTTGGAAGGCGCGGGTGGTTGAGAGTCTACCCACGAGTTTACACACATATTCCTTTGAGCTGTATTTTGATAATTATATTAAGGGGGAACCGCAGAGATTGTCTGGTGTAACACTTAAAGAGTTCACCAGATTGTTAAAAGGGACATTTTATCGGAGGCATCCAACTCGACCATTCTGCAACATAATCGAATGAAATGAGAAACAGTTATCTTAGGTATACATTCAATATATAACCTTGGCTGCCTCTATGGAGCAACCTGCCATGCTCCTCATATAAATAATAAAAAGCTGTTAAGTTATTTCGTAACTTAAAACGTTTATAATCAAAAAAAATTCTAGACTTTAATCTAGCTTTATATAAACTAATTAAATGTGTATTTACATTTCTAGATAGTTTAATACCTCTTGCAGAATAGATTACGCTACGTGCTAAGGAGGATATTAAACGGGACAACTTTTTATTACATCCAACCATATTCGGTATGTACCCAACTAATGAACAAAAACTTTTTTCCTGTTCAGTAAGATATCTTCCCACCATATTACTTAATAATAAAAATACAAGGTTCCATAAATCTTGAACTTCTGAACACTGGAAAAATAAGTGGGCAATAGTCTCCAAGGATTGTGCACAAAGACAACACATACCAGAATCGGGAATGGGCATATGAACTAACTTGACATTTGTTGTAATTGCATGATGCCACAACAGATAATCAATGTCACATATATTATAACCTACAAATGCATCAAACGTATGAGGCCATATCGACCCCCAGTCTTCATGGGCTACCACAGACGATAACAAACTCAGTATAACAAATCAAAATTAATTAATGTGAACAAAACAGTGAAAACAGCATATAACACAATATAACTTGGAAAGAACTACAAACAGTTAATTTCAAAAAATGCTTTATTTGTACATACGCCCTCTAGGAGGGTGTTTTAATAAAAAAAAAAAAAAAAAAAAAAAAGACCGGTTCTCGTCTGATCCCCGAAGCTAAGCAACGTCGGGCCCGGTTAGTACTTGGGAGGTGGCCACC
>NW_013788426.1:0-624 GCF_000517525.1 Limulus polyphemus
GTCGGCGAGGTAAGCCAAAAGTGGTGCATGCCAACAGGCTTTGGCGTTATCACGGTCCAGGACATTTCAGTTGGAACAAAGTGAACAAAGGAACAAATGACACTGCTGAAGACGTGCCACCTGAAGAAGCCATCGTCGAAGAAGAAACTCTACTCAGTTTTTGAGAAGGGAAATGGTGAAGCTCTTGATGAAGTTACTCCCACTGATGTGACTGTTACCGACGATAGGACATCTCCTGATGAAGCAGATGAACCCACGTGAAGCAGAAGCAACAAGACGGAGACTAGTACGGAAGAAGATACGTCCCGTCAAATGAAGAGACTTTGTTGAATTGTAATTTTGTGTTTGTAATTCTGTACAGTTAATTAAGTTATTGTTAATTGTTATTGGTTTATTGTATGTAGTTATTGTTCGGGACGAACACTATTAAGGAGGGGGCAGTGTTGCGTCAGCGAGTTCACGTGACTATACTCACGCCCTATGCTTTCTAGAACTATCTTGTTCCTTCGTGAATGCCCTAGCATTTACTAGATATAGGGTAGTCTGGTATATAAAAGAGGGTGACAACGTGACAAATAATGCGTGTGTAGGTAATGAGTAATTGAACTGCAGTCAGAGAGAGAC
>NW_013788427.1:0-625 GCF_000517525.1 Limulus polyphemus
AATACTAACTTCCTCATGTCTTACAGGTACCACTATCAAATGTCTACTATCTTCCTCTTGTATTACAGGTACCACCATCATATGTCTACTAACTTCCTCATGTATTACAAATACCATCTTCAAGTTTAAACTCATTGTTTTATGTATCAAAGTTGCAATAACTTCCTCACGTAATACAAGTACCACTATCAAATGTATACTAACTTCCTTATATATTACAAGTACTACTATCAAATGTTTACTAACTCCTCGTGTATTACAGATACCATTAACAAATTTCTATGATCTTCCTCATGTCTTACAAGTACCACAATGAAATGTCTACTACTTTTTTCGGATATTACAGGTTTCACCATAAAATGTCTACTGACTTCCTCGCGTATTACAGGTACCACCACCAAATGTCTACAAACATCTTAAAGTACTACAGGTACCACCATCAAATTCCTACTAAATTCCTCATGCATTACAGGTACAGCCATCAAATGTCTACTAAAATCCTCGTGTATTACAGATACAATCATCAAATTTCTACTAACTTCCTCATGTATTACAAACACCACCATCAAGTGTAAACGCATTTTTATGTGTCATAAGTACTTATCAAATGTGTATTAACTTCCTC
>NW_013788428.1:0-625 GCF_000517525.1 Limulus polyphemus
AGGATATTTCTAGAAAACGGGTGGCGTGATACTAGTCACGTGACCTTGCTGACGCAACAATATGTTAACTTATGCCCTTGTAATAGTCTTCTAATGGCCCTTCTATAGCTTCTTTAGACAATGGTGTTGCCTCTGTTTTAGTTTCCAGGTTTAGCTGTTGAATTTAAATACGAATACTAGTATAACTTGACGTGTAGAAACAAGTTAGTTTGTCTTCAAACATTCACTTAAAGCTCACTCAAGGGCTACACCTTAATGATACTAAAACTATACTGTTACGTCTCCGTTCGTTGATTCATTTTCCGTAAATTCGTTCCAACGAAACTTTAGCGATACAAGTCCTTTCTTAAATAAAACTGTGTTGCGTCATCAGTCACATGACTACAGTGACGCAACGTTTCTAGAATTATCATGTACTTTGGCGAATGCTCTAGTATTTACTAGTAGGGTAGGCTGGTATATATATAAGAGGGGAAAACAGTCAGAAGTCTACAGGGCCAGGTTCAGGACGAGAGTCCGTGCTAAAGGGGAGAGCCTGCAAGAGTTGGCACAGGACTTGGAGAGCATGGCACACAAGGCCTACCCAACTGCACCACCCGATCTCCTCAAGTTGTTGCTGAGGGAT
>NW_013788429.1:0-625 GCF_000517525.1 Limulus polyphemus
CATTATAACGCCCCCACGGCTGAAAGGGCGAGCATGTTTGGTGGGATGGGGATGCGAACTCGCGACCCGCAGACTGCGAGTCGAGCGTCCTAACCACCTGGCCATGCCGGGCCTGACTATAGATCTCTGCATGGACAGTTTGTTGTGGATTGAGGAATTCGAAATTAATTACTCTTTTGATGTCCCACCAAATCTCACTTTCTGCGGATGGAGTTCAGGTTTTGGGGCCGGAAGTGGTTGTTTGTCTAGGACTGAGTCATTGTTTTTAGCGTTTAATATTCACATAGAGAGACCATTTTTCATCACCGGTGACAATTCTGTCCAAAAATGGTTCCCGACCATTACGCGCCAGAAGAAACGAAATAACGTTCATACGTTGGAAACGATGATCATCGGAGAGTGCGTGAGGCACCCAAACACCTTCTTTATGGAATTTTCCCATATTCCCTTATATGTTTACGTTTTGTTTCATGAAAGAGATGCAATTTCAGGGCCATTTCATGAGTGTGTTGCCTTAGGTTAGACTCAACAAGCGTCTTCAGAGCATCAGTATCAATTCTAACATGTTAGCCCCTGCCATCACAGTTTTTAAGGCTAAAGTCACCTGAATGAAATTTGCTGAACC
>NW_013788430.1:0-625 GCF_000517525.1 Limulus polyphemus
CATCCTTTCATATAACACTTTTTCGAACTTTGACACATTTACTGGCAACTCTTCATAAGGTGGGCATCCTGTTATCATGTCTAATGGCAACCGAAGTTCCTGACCAAACATCAGCTTTGTTGGAGTGTATCCAGTGGCTTCATGCTCTGCTGTTCTATTGGCCATCAACAGTGGAGGGAGTAAGACATCCCAGTAATCTTGGTGGCTATTACAAAACTTTGCCAATTCCCAACCCAATGTCCAATTGTACTTTTCTACCATCCCATCAGACTGTGGGTGAAGTGGCGTTGTCCTGGTCTTTCATATGCCAAACAACTTGCAGCATTCTTGGAACACAGCTGATTCGAAGTTATGCTCTTGATCTGAATGCAGTTCATATGGCATACCAAATCTGAAGAAGAAATCACCAATAGCCGAAGCTACAGTTGTAGCTTTCTGATTTGATATTGCATATGCCTCAGGCTACTTCGTGAAATAATCCATCACCACACAAATGTACTTGTTTCCAGCACGAGTGTGAGGCAAAGGACCAGCAATATCAACGGCTACTCTTGTCATTGGTGCGCCAACTTAATATAACTTCATTGGAGCATGTCCCTTATGCTTGGGTCCCCTTTTAGCACAT
>NW_013788431.1:0-620 GCF_000517525.1 Limulus polyphemus
GGTGGAATAAGTCAGCGGCAAATTTCGCAGAATTTGGGAATCCCGCTTTCTACAGTCAACAGAATCATCGTGCAGTTCAGGAACACGGCAAGGAAACATATGAGCAGCATCCGGGTCGTCCTGGTCCTTCGGAGAGGACAAAAAAGGGCTGTCAAGAGGAGCATCGAAATGGATCCCAGATTAAAGACTGCAGAAGTGGCCAAAGTTGGTGGGATGAGCCCGAAATCTGTTCAATGGATTCTCCACAAATTGGGTTATCGTTGCAGAGCAGCTAGACAGAAGCCCTTATTAAGACCTGCCAACATAGTCAGACGAAAGAAGTGGTCAAGTGATATGATGACCAAGCCTCTGGACTTTTGGAAGACCGTATTGTTCTCAGACGAATCAAGATTCGCTCAATTTTCGGACAGTGGAAGGCTATGGGTCTGGAGAATGCCTCACCAAGAGTTTTGACTCAACAGATTGCAGCCAACTGTGAAGCATGGTGGTTTCAGCGTGATGGTTTGGGGAGCTGTTTGGGTTGGTGGGAGATCGAGCTTGGTGTAGTGTGTTGGCAACATAAATTTTGCGAAATACGTCGAAATATTGGAGGAAGGACTCTTGCCACTTTATTCCTCGGG
>NW_013788432.1:0-624 GCF_000517525.1 Limulus polyphemus
GTTTTTCTTAATTGTTTCCCATCTATTGTGAGATAACATAACTTCAAAGTATTTTTCATAATTTTTACCATCTATTGAGATAAGTGAATTTCAAAGTATTTTTCTTATTTGTTCTCCATCTATTGAGATATAACTGAAATTTCAAGATTTTTTCTGAACTTTTCTCCATCTATTCAGAAATAATTGAACTTCCAAGTATTTTTCCTTATTATCTGTTTCTCCATCTATTAAGAGATCACTGAAATTCCAAGAATCTTTTCTAAATGTATTGAGAAATAACTGAACTCTGGAGTATTTTTTCTTAACTTTTTGCTCCATCTATTGAGAGATAAGTGAACTTACAAGTATTGTTTCTCCATTTATTGATATATAAGTGAACTTCCAAGGATTTTTTCTTCCATGTTTCTCTCCATCTATTGAGAGAAAAATGAACTTTCAAGTATTTTTTCTTAATTTTTTCTCTCCATCTATTGAGAGATAACTGAACTTCCATTTATATTTTCTCCCTCTATTGAGAAATAACAGAACTTACAAGTACTTTTCCTTATTATTTTTTCTCCATCTATTGAGAGATAACGAAACTTTCAAGTATTTTTTCTTAATTTTTCTTGAAATAGATACTAC